>NC_080187.1:220860130-221101503 GCF_030028045.1 Hippopotamus amphibius kiboko | reverse complement strand
TGGGGGTCATCATCGATCCGAGCACGTGCTGGGACGCCGCAAGAACCCAACAGCACAGGCTGGGCGGCTGCGAGGAGGAGCCAGTGACCTCGACATCATCCAACAGCATGGAGAATCCACAGCCCCCAGGCCACTCAGCAAGAGAAACAGTCCTCCACTCTGGAGCTCCTCGGCGGGTCCGAGGAACCCCTGGTATGCAATGAATGACACGTGTTGGGCCAGGGGAATGCGTACCATCCGTAGTGATCCCTGGCCAAGCTCAGCACCCTGGGCCCGTCGCACTTCTTCCGGGATTTCCTCGCACATCCAGTCTTCACACCACGCCAAGAAGGTCTGCCCATCTCAGCCGACGGCCAGCCGTGCCTGGCGACTGCACCTGAGAAGTGGGCAGCAATCACAGGCATGCTTTAGAACGCCACCCAGGTACTCAGAGAACAAGACCCAGGCCAACGGTACCCTGGGGGTGGGTAACGTTACCCTGCACCTGCTTCCCAAGGACCTTTGTCCCTTGGAGAAGACTCAATGTGGGCATGACAGACAACTCTTCAAAGGTACGCACGTACCAGTGCTTGTGTGCGTCAGGAGGTAAGTGAGTGGGCACCGGAGTGTGTTAGTCTCTGCGCAAAAGGGCGTGTAAGCGGCTTTCTGCGTGGGGCCCTGTAGGTGTGCCTGGGTCTCTGATTGTCTGTGTGCCCCTCTGCAAAGTCCTTGAACAGGCGAAGGCATGCCTGGAACACAGGGCCCTTGCCTCGGGATCCCCCACAGAATGGCAGAACACCCCTGCCACCTTCAAGAGCCCTCAGGCACACCCTGAACTTGAAGGGCTGCTGCAACCAGCACCGGGCTCCCGATCTCCAACAACCTTGCCTTCTGACCAGAGCACATAGACTCGATGGGGGCCGGCCTCTCACCCATGGGAGTGATGGCCCCAGAGTCGTGGAGACCCCGCCAGCTCCTAGCACACCTGATGTGCCCTTGACAGCCAGAGCCCATGCCACTGGGGACAACGGTACCTCGCACATGAAGGCCTTTGTCTCCGCCCTACACATGGCTACAGGGAAGATGCAGCCTGCCTTCTCTCAAAGGCACTAAAGGACTTCAAGGCCAGGTGCCTCTTCCAGCCAACTAAGCCAAATTCCTATCCAGAGACGCGTGGGAAAGCTGACTATGGGAAGTGGTGGTCTTCAGACACCATGACCGGGAGTCGAACTCCTCGGACACCAGCCTACAGTCCCGGCCAGGTCCAGGCAGCTCCACGGCCCACCGCATCTACAGCCCTGACCCCCGAAGAAACGCTCAAACGCTCGAGCCCTTGTGCAAAGTTCCCATCTCCTGCCCGCAGGGCGACTCACTCCGACAGCAAACCTCAGACGCGATGCCCACACGGGGCACACTGAGCACCAGGGAAGACAGTCAGCAACCATGGCAGTGGCGACGAAGTCCACCGCATGCCAGGTGACCGCACGCCTCTTCTCCTACATAGCAACACCACCAAGGACCTCACAGAGATACAAGGTGCCAACCAAGAGGACGAGACACACACTTCAAACAGAAGCCCACTGCCGCGCAAGCAGACCAGGAACCCTGCCCAGGGAGCAAGTGGCTGTCCACGGCAACACACCTGGCACCACAACCACTGCCCCATCTCAGCCACACCTCCGGGCTTCCTCCCGTAAACTGAGGGCCCTGCAAAAGGCCTCGGGGCCACCAAGGACGGCCATGTCGTGCCCTCCGGGAGATACACTTTCGCCTTGCCAACTCCCTGACCAGGGGCCAAAGGGAAGCTTCGCAGATTTCACCTTTCCTTAAGCTGGCCGGCCCCACTACTGAGCACGTAGATCTCTTCGAGGCGCCTGTAAGACATTCTTTGGTGTCATTCCTCTGGCATGGGGCCCCCACGGCTACACCAAAGGCACCAGCGCAGCGCGTCCACAGGGACCGCCAAAGCCCTCTTCTCCGTAGCCAGCCACAGGCAGCCCTTCAGGGACTAGAGATCTCCTTGAGAAGCCGAGGACAGCGCCTGCAGCACCATGATGACAGCTCGTCCAAGAAGTCACACTGCCCCGGGCCTCGCCGTGCCCATACCTTCCTGTCTAGGCCATCGGCCGTCTCACAGGATTCAATGTAGCACTCAGTCCTCGGCACAGTCCACAGTATCCCGATCGGCGCCACCACTGTGCCAGCAGTTGCAGTCGAGGACCTGCCAAGGGAACCACCGAGGCCTAATTCCTCAACCCCTCCCACCGCCACCTAACAATCCCGCCTCCCGGTCCCCACCGCCCTGACCCCGATCCCACCCCGTCTGCCACTCAAGAACCTCACCGAGCCAAGTGAGGAAGCGACAGGTGCCTGGCCTCCGGCTCAACTCAGAAACCACCCAAGCTTCCTCTCTTTGGCTTTGAAAAGCACCCTGCTCCCACAAGGGCCCCGTCCAATATGGGAACCCGGCAAAAACACACCGCTCCAAGCCTCGAGCTCACTGGGTCTAGGCCAGCACATGCTCCGACTCATACCACCAGCAGGCAGCCTGGCGGCCTCGCCATCCCTCACTGCACAGTCACCAGGCACCTCGCAGTCCTGGATGAGCCAGCCAATGCGTGGACACGGGCCGACCCTCAGCCGCGACCCTCTCCAATACTGCCGCCCTGTGTGCTGTTTGCATGCGTGTCCACAAGGGGAAGCTGGCCCTCACCCCTGACTATCCCCTAACCCCAGGGGAGGCAACGTGCTGGACCTCAGGTTCGATGAGGAGACGGTAGTGAGTGCTCACTCATTTTGTTCAGATTTTCCAAGGAATGCATATGAGGGGGTCATCATCGATCCGAGCACGTGCTGGGACGCCGCAAGAACCCAACAGCACAGGCTGGGCGGCTGCGAGGAGGAGCCAGTGACCTCGACATCATCCAACAGCATGGAGAATCCACAGCCCCCAGGCCACTCAGCAAGAGAAACAGTCCTCCACTCTGGAGCTCCTCGGCGGGTCCGAGGAACCCCTGGTATGCAATGAATGACACGTGTTGGGCCAGGGGAATGCGTACCATCCGTAGTGATCCCTGGCCAAGCTCAGCACCCTGGGCCCGTCGCACTTCTTCCGGGATTTCCTCGCACATCCAGTCTTCACACCACGCCAAGAAGGTCTGCCCATCTCAGCCGACGGCCAGCCGTGCCTGGCGACTGCACCTGAGAAGTGGGCAGCAATCACAGGCATGCTTTAGAACGCCACCCAGGTACTCAGAGAACAAGACCCAGGCCAACGGTACCCTGGGGGTGGGTAACGTTACCCTGCACCTGCTTCCCAAGGACCTTTGTCCCTTGGAGAAGACTCAATGTGGGCATGACAGACAACTCTTCAAAGGTACGCACGTACCAGTGCTTGTGTGCGTCAGGAGGTAAGTGAGTGGGCACCGGAGTGTGTTAGTCTCTGCGCAAAAGGGCGTGTAAGCGGCTTTCTGCGTGGGGCCCTGTAGGTGTGCCTGGGTCTCTGATTGTCTGTGTGCCCCTCTGCAAAGTCCTTGAACAGGCGAAGGCATGCCTGGAACACAGGGCCCTTGCCTCGGGATCCCCCACAGAATGGCAGAACACCCCTGCCACCTTCAAGAGCCCTCAGGCACACCCTGAACTTGAAGGGCTGCTGCAACCAGCACCGGGCTCCCGATCTCCAACAACCTTGCCTTCTGACCAGAGCACATAGACTCGATGGGGGCCGGCCTCTCACCCATGGGAGTGATGGCCCCAGAGTCGTGGAGACCCCGCCAGCTCCTAGCACACCTGATGTGCCCTTGACAGCCAGAGCCCATGCCACTGGGGACAACGGTACCTCGCACATGAAGGCCTTTGTCTCCGCCCTACACATGGCTACAGGGAAGATGCAGCCTGCCTTCTTCTCAAAGGCACTAAAGGACTTCAAGGCCAGGTGCCTCTTCCAGCCAACTAAGCCAAATTCCTATCCAGAGACGCGTGGGAAAGCTGACTATGGGAAGTGGTGGTCTTCAGACACCATGACCGGGAGTCGAACTCCTCGGACACCAGCCTACAGTCCCGGCCAGGTCCAGGCAGCTCCACGGCCCACCGCATCTACAGCCCTGACCCCCGAAGAAACGCTCAAACGCTCGAGCCCTTGTGCAAAGTTCCCATCTCCTGCCCGCAGGGCGACTCACTCCGACAGCAAACCTCAGACGCGATGCCCACACGGGCACACTGAGCACCAGGGAAGACAGTCAGCAACCATGGCAGTGGCGACGAAGTCCACCGCATGCCAGGTGACCGCACGCCTCTTCTCCTACATAGCAACACCCCGAAGGACCTCACAGAGATACAAGGTGCCAACCAAGAGGACGAGACACACACTTCAAACAGAAGCCCACTGCCGCGCAAGCAGACCAGGAACCCTGCCAGGGAGCAAGTGGCTGTCCACGGCAACACACCTGGCACCACAACCACTGCCCCATCTCAGCCACACCTCCGGGCTTCCTCCCGTAAACTGAGGGCCCTGCAAAAGGCCTCGGGGCCACCAAGGACGGCCATGTCGTGCCCTCCGGGAGATACACTTTCGCCTTGCAACTCCCTGACCAGGGGCCAAAGGGAAGCTTCGCAGATTTCACCTTTCCTTAAGCTGGCCGGCCCCACTACTGAGCACGTAGATCTCTTCGAGGCGCCTGTAAGACATTCTTTGGTGTCATTCCTCTGGCATGGGGCCCCCACGGCTACACCAAAGGCACCAGCGCAGCGCGTCCACAGGGACCGCCAAAGCCCTCTTCTCCGTAGCCAGCCACAGGCAGCCCTTCAGGGACTAGAGATCTCCTTGAGAAGCCGAGGACAGCGCCTGCAGCACCATGATGACAGCTCGTCCAAGAAGTCACACTGCCCCGGGCCTCGCCGTGCCCATACCTTCCTGTCTAGGCCATCGGCCGTCTCACAGGATTCAATGTAGCACTCAGTCCTCGGCACAGTCCACAGTATCCCGATCGGCGCCACCACTGTGCCAGCAGTTGCAGTCGAGGACCTGCCAAGGGAACCACCGAGGCCTAATTCCTCAACCCCTCCCACCGCCACCTAACAATCCCGCCTCCCGGTCCCCACCGCCCTGACCCCGATCCCACCCCGTCTGCCACTCAAGAACCTCACCGAGCCAAGTGAGGAAGCGACAGGTGCCTGGCCTCCGGCTCAACTCAGAAACCACCCAAGCTTCCTCTCTTTGGCTTTGAAAAGCACCCTGCTCCCACAAGGGCCCCGTCCAATATGGGAACCCGGCAAAAACACACCGCTCCAAGCCTCGAGCTCACTGGGTCTAGGCCAGCACATGCTCCGACTCATACCACCAGCAGGCAGCCTGGCGGCCTCGCCATCCCTCACTGCACAGTCACCAGGCACCTCGCAGTCCTGGATGAGCCAGCCAATGCGTGGACACGGGCCGACCCTCAGCCGCGACCCTCTCCAATACTGCCGCCCTGTGTGCTGTTTGCATGCGTGTCCACAAGGGGAAGCTGGCCCTCACCCCTGACTATCCCCTAACCCCAGGGGAGGCAACGTGCTGGACCTCAGGTTCGATGAGGAGACGGTAGTGAGTGCTCACTCATTTTGTTCAGATTTTCCAAGGAATGCATATGAGGGGGTCATCATCGATCCGAGCACGTGCTGGGACGCCGCAAGAACCCAACAGCACAGGCTGGGCGGCTGCGAGGAGGAGCCAGTGACCTCGACATCATCCAACAGCATGGAGAATCCACAGCCCCCAGGCCACTCAGCAAGAGAAACAGTCCTCCACTCTGGAGCTCCTCGGCGGGTCGAGGAACCCCTGGTATGCAATGAATGACACGTGTTGGGCCAGGGGAATGCGTACCATCCGTAGTGATCCCTGGCCAAGCTCAGCACCCTGGGCCCGTCGCACTTCTTCCGGGATTTCCTCGCACATCCAGTCTTCACACCACGCCAAGAAGGTCTGCCCATCTCAGCCGACGGCCAGCCGTGCCTGGCGACTGCACCTGAGAAGTGGGCAGCAATCACAGGCATGCTTTAGAATGCCACCCAGGTACTCAGAGAACAAGACCCAGGCCAACGGTACCCTGGGGGTGGGTAACGTTACCCTGCACCTGCTTCCCAAGGACCTTTGTCCCTTGGAGAAGACTCAATGTGGGCATGACAGACAACTCTTCAAAGGTACGCACGTACCAGTGCTTGTGTGCGTCAGGAGGTAAGTGAGTGGGCACCGGAGTGTGTTAGTCTCTGCGCAAAAGGGCGTCTAAGCGGCTTTCTGCGTGGGGCCCTGTAGGTGTGCCTGGGTCTCTGATTGTCTGTGTGCCCCTCTGCAAAGTCCTTCAACAGGCGAAGGCATGCCTGGAACACAGGGCCCTTGCCTCGGGATCCCCCACAGAATGGCAGAACACCCCTGCCACCTTCAAGAGCCCTCAGGCACACCCTGAACTTGAAGGGCTGCTGCAACCAGCACCGGGCTCCCGATCTCCAACAACCTTGCCTTCTGACCAGAGCACATAGACTCGATGGGGGCCGGCCTCTCACCCATGGGAGTGATGGCCCCAGAGTCGTGGAGACCCCGCCAGCTCCTAGCACACCTGATGTGCCCTTGACAGCCAGAGCCCATGCCACTGGGGACAACGGTACCTCGCACATGAAGGCCTTTGTCTCCGCCCTACACATGGCTACAGGGAAGATGCAGCCTGCCTTCTTCTCAAAGGCACTAAAGGACTTCAAGGCCAGGTGCCTCTTCCAGCCAACTAAGCCAAATTCCTATCCAGAGACGCGTGGGAAAGCTGACTATGGGAAGTGGTGGTCTTCAGACACCATGACCGGGAGTCGAACTCCTCGGACACCAGCCTACAGTCCCGGCCAGGTCCAGGCAGCTCCACGGCCCACCGCATCTACAGCCCTGACCCCCGAAGAAACGCTCAAACGCTCGAGCCCTTGTGCAAAGTTCCCATCTCCTGCCCGCAGGGCGACTCACTCCGACAGCAAACCTCAGACGCGATGCCCACACGGGGCACACTGAGCACCAGGGAAGACAGTCAGCAACCATGGCAGTGGCGACGAAGTCCACCGCATGCCAGGTGACCGCACGCCTCTTCTCCTACATAGCAACACCCCGAAGGACCTCACAGAGATACAAGGTGCCAACCAAGAGGACGAGACACACACTTCAAACAGAAGCCCACTGCCGCGCAAGCAGACCAGGAACCCTGCCCAGGGAGCAAGTGGCTGTCCACGGCAACACACCTGGCACCACAACCACTGCCCCATCTCAGCCACACCTCCGGGCTTCCTCCCGTAAACTGAGGGCCCTGCAAAAGGCCTCGGGGCCACCAAGGACGGCCATGTCGTGCCCTCCGGGAGATACACTTTCGCCTTGCCAACTCCCTGACCAGGGGCCAAAGGGAAGCTTCGCAGATTTCACCTTTCCTTAAGCTGGCCGGCCCCACTACTGAGCACGTAGATCTCTTCGAGGCGCCTGTAAGACATTCTTTGGTGTCATTCCTCTGGCATGGGGCCCCCACGGCTACACCAAAGGCACCAGCGCAGCGCGTCCACAGGGACCGCCAAAGCCCTCTTCTCCGTAGCCAGCCACAGGCAGCCCTTCAGGGACTAGAGATCTCCTTGAGAAGCCGAGGACAGCGCCTGCAGCACCATGATGACAGCTCGTCCAAGAAGTCACACTGCCCCGGGCCTCGCCGTGCCCATACCTTCCTGTCTAGGCCATCGGCCGTCTCACAGGATTCAATGTAGCACTCAGTCCTCGGCACAGTCCACAGTATCCCGATCGGCGCCACCACTGTGCCAGCAGTTGCAGTCGAGGACCTGCCAAGGGAACCACCGAGGCCTAATTCCTCAACCCCTCCCACCGCCACCTAACAATCCCGCCTCCCGGTCCCCACCGCCCTGACCCCGATCCCACCCCGTCTGCCACTCAAGAACCTCACCGAGCCAAGTGAGGAAGCGACAGGTGCCTGGCCTCCGGCTCAACTCAGAAACCACCCAAGCTTCCTCTCTTTGGCTTTGAAAAGCACCCTGCTCCCACAAGGGCCCCGTCCAATATGGGAACCCGGCAAAAACACACCGCTCCAAGCCTCGAGCTCACTGGGTCTAGGCCAGCACATGCTCCGACTCATACCACCAGCAGGCAGCCTGGCGGCCTCGCCATCCCTCACTGCACAGTCACCAGGCACCTCGCAGTCCTGGATGAGCCAGCCAATGCGTGGACACGGGCCGACCCTCAGCCGCGACCCTCTCCAATACTGCCGCCCTGTGTGCTGTTTGCATGCGTGTCCACAAGGGGAAGCTGGCCCTCACCCCTGACTATCCCCTAACCCCAGGGGAGGCAACGTGCTGGACCTCAGGTTCGATGAGGAGACGGTAGTGAGTGCTCACTCATTTTGTTCAGATTTTCCAAGGAATGCATATGAGGGGGTCATCATCGATCCGAGCACGTGCTGGGACGCCGCAAGAACCCAACAGCACAGGCTGGGCGGCTGCGAGGAGGAGCCAGTGACCTCGACATCATCCAACAGCATGGAGAATCCACAGCCCCCAGGCCACTCAGCAAGAGAAACAGTCCTCCACTCTGGAGCTCCTCGGCGGGTCCGAGGAACCCCTGGTATGCAATGAATGACACGTGTTGGGCCAGGGGAATGCGTACCATCCGTAGTGATCCCTGGCCAAGCTCAGCACCCTGGGCCCGTCGCACTTCTTCCGGGATTTCCTCGCACATCCAGTCTTCACACCACGCCAAGAAGGTCTGCCCATCTCAGCCGACGGCCAGCCGTGCCTGGCGACTGCACCTGAGAAGTGGGCAGCAATCACAGGCATGCTTTAGAACGCCACCCAGGTACTCAGAGAACAAGACCCAGGCCAACGGTACCCTGGGGGTGGGTAACGTTACCCTGCACCTGCTTCCCAAGGACCTTTGTCCCTTGGAGAAGACTCAATGTGGGCATGACAGACAACTCTTCAAAGGTACGCACGTACCAGTGCTTGTGTGCGTCAGGAGGTAAGTGAGTGGGCACCGGAGTGTGTTAGTCTCTGCGCAAAAGGGCGTCTAAGCGGCTTTCTGCGTGGGGCCCTGTAGGTGTGCCTGGGTCTCTGATTGTCTGTGTGCCCCTCTGCAAAGTCCTTCAACAGGCGAAGGCATGCCTGGAACACAGGGCCCTTGCCTCGGGATCCCCCACAGAATGGCAGAACACCCCTGCCACCTTCAAGAGCCCTCAGGCACACCCTGAACTTGAAGGGCTGCTGCAACCAGCACCGGGCTCCCGATCTCCAACAACCTTGCCTTCTGACCAGAGCACATAGACTCGATGGGGGCCGGCCTCTCACCCATGGGAGTGATGGCCCCAGAGTCGTGGAGACCCCGCCAGCTCCTAGCACACCTGATGTGCCCTTGACAGCCAGAGCCCATGCCACTGGGGACAACGGTACCTCGCACATGAAGGCCTTTGTCTCCGCCCTACACATGGCTACAGGGAAGATGCAGCCTGCCTTCTTCTCAAAGGCACTAAAGGACTTCAAGGCCAGGTGCCTCTTCCAGCCAACTAAGCCAAATTCCTATCCAGAGACGCGTGGGAAAGCTGACTATGGGAAGTGGTGGTCTTCAGACACCATGACCGGGAGTCGAACTCCTCGGACACCAGCCTACAGTCCCGGCCAGGTCCAGGCAGCTCCACGGCCCACCACATCTACAGCCCTGACCCCCGAAGAAACGCTCAAACGCTCGAGCCCTTGTGCAAAGTTCCCATCTCCTGCCCGCAGGGCGACTCACTCCGACAGCAAACCTCAGACGCGATGCCCACACGGGGCACACTGAGCACCAGGGAAGACAGTCAGCAACCATGGCAGTGGCGACGAAGTCCACCGCATGCCAGGTGACCGCACGCCTCTTCTCCTACATAGCAACACCCCGAAGGACCTCACAGAGATACAAGGTGCCAACCAAGAGGACGAGACACACACTTCAAACAGAAGCCCACTGCCGCGCAAGCAGACCAGGAACCCTGCCCAGGGAGCAAGTGGCTGTCCACGGCAACACACCTGGCACCACAACCACTGCCCCATCTCAGCCACACCTCCGGGCTTCCTCCCGTAAACTGAGGGCCCTGCAAAAGGCCTCGGGGCCACCAAGGACGGCCATGTCGTGCCCTCCGGGAGATACACTTTCGCCTTGCCAACTCCCTGACCAGGGGCCAAAGGGAAGCTTCGCAGATTTCACCTTTCCTTAAGCTGGCCGGCCCCACTACTGAGCACGTAGATCTCTTCGAGGCGCCTGTAAGACATTCTTTGGTGTCATTCCTCTGGCATGGGGCCCCCACGGCTACACCAAAGGCACCAGCGCAGCGCGTCCACAGGGACCGCCAAAGCCCTCTTCTCCGTAGCCAGCCACAGGCAGCCCTTCAGGGACTAGAGATCTCCTTGAGAAGCCGAGGACAGCGCCTGCAGCACCATGATGACAGCTCGTCCAAGAAGTCACACTGCCCCGGGCCTCGCCGTGCCCATACCTTCCTGTCTAGGCCATCGGCCGTCTCACAGGATTCAATGTAGCACTCAGTCCTCGGCACAGTCCACAGTATCCCGATCGGCGCCACCACTGTGCCAGCAGTTGCAGTCGAGGACCTGCCAAGGGAACCACCGAGGCCTAATTCCTCAACCCCTCCCACCGCCACCTAACAATCCCGCCTCCCGGTCCCCACCGCCCTGACCCCGATCCCACCCCGTCTGCCACTCAAGAACCTCACCGAGCCAAGTGAGGAAGCGACAGGTGCCTGGCCTCCGGCTCAACTCAGAAACCACCCAAGCTTCCTCTCTTTGGCTTTGAAAAGCACCCTGCTCCCACAAGGGCCCCGTCCAATATGGGAACCCGGCAAAAACACACCGCTCCAAGCCTCGAGCTCACTGGGTCTAGGCCAGCACATGCTCCGACTCATACCACCAGCAGGCAGCCTGGCGGCCTCGCCATCCCTCACTGCACAGTCACCAGGCACCTCGCAGTCCTGGATGAGCCAGCCAATGCGTGGACACGGGCCGACCCTCAGCCGCGAGCCTCTCCAATACTGCCGCCCTGTGTGCTGTTTGCATGCGTGTCCACAAGGGGAAGCTGGCCCTCACCCCTGACTATCCCCTAACCCCAGGGGAGGCAACGTGCTGGACCTCAGGTTCGATGAGGAGACGGTAGTGAGTGCTCACTCATTTTGTTCAGATTTTCCAAGGAATGCATATGAGGGGGTCATCATCGATCCGAGCACGTGCTGGGACGCCGCAAGAACCCAACAGCACAGGCTGGGCGGCTGCGAGGAGGAGCCAGTGACCTCGACATCATCCAACAGCATGGAGAATCCACAGCCCCCAGGCCACTCAGCAAGAGAAACAGTCCTCCACTCTGGAGCTCCTCGGCGGGTCCGAGGAACCCCTGGTATGCAATGAATGACACGTGTTGGGCCAGGGGAATGCGTACCATCCGTAGTGATCCCTGGCCAAGCTCAGCACCCTGGGCCCGTCGCACTTCTTCCGGGATTTCCTCGCACATCCAGTCTTCACACCACGCCAAGAAGGTCTGCCCATCTCAGCCGACGGCCAGCCGTGCCTGGCGACTGCACCTGAGAAGTGGGCAGCAATCACAGGCATGCTTTAGAACGCCACCCAGGTACTCAGAGAACAAGACCCAGGCCAACGGTACCCTGGGGGTGGGTAACGTTACCCTGCACCTGCTTCCCAAGGACCTTTGTCCCTTGGAGAAGACTCAATGCGGGCATGACAGACAACTCTTCAAAGGTACGCACGTACCAGTGCTTGTGTGCGTCAGGAGGTAAGTGAGTGGGCACCGGAGTGTGTTAGTCTCTGCGCAAAAGGGCGTGTAAGCGGCTTTCTGCGTGGGGCCCTGTAGGTGTGCCTGGGTCTCTGATTGTCTGTGTGCCCCTCTGCAAAGTCCTTCAACAGGCGAAGGCATGCCTGGAACACAGGGCCCTTGCCTCGGGATCCCCCACAGAATGGCAGAACACCCCTGCCACCTTCAAGAGCCCTCAGGCACACCCTGATCTTGAAGGGCTGCTGCAACCAGCACCGGGCTCCCGATCTCCAACAACCTTGCCTTCTGACCAGAGCACATAGACTCGATGGGGGCCGGCCTCTCACCCATGGGAGTGATGGCCCCAGAGTCGTGGAGACCCCGCCAGCTCCTAGCACACCTGATGTGCCCTTGACAGCCAGAGCCCATGCCACTGGGGACAACGGTACCTCGCACATGAAGGCCTTTGTCTCCGCCCTACACATGGCTACAGGGAAGATGCAGCCTGCCTTCTTCTCAAAGGCACTAAAGGACTTCAAGGCCAGGTGCCTCTTCCAGCCAACTAAGCCAAATTCCTATCCAGAGACGCGTGGGAAAGCTGACTATGGGAAGTGGTGGTCTTCAGACACCATGACCGGGAGTCGAACTCCTCGGACACCAGCCTACAGTCCCGGCCAGGTCCAGGCAGCTCCACGGCCCACCGCATCTACAGCCCTGACCCCCGAAGAAACGCTCAAACGCTCGAGCCCTTGTGCAAAGTTCCCATCTCCTGCCCGCAGGGCGACTCACTCCGACAGCAAACCTCAGACGCGATGCCCACACGGGGCACACTGAGCACCAGGGAAGACAGTCAGCAACCATGGCAGTGGCGACGAAGTCCACCGCATGCCAGGTGACCGCACGCCTCTTCTCCTACATAGCAACACCCCGAAGGACCTCACAGAGATACAAGGTGCCAACCAAGAGGACGAGACACACACTTCAAACAGAAGCCCACTGCCGCGCAAGCAGACCAGGAACCCTGCCCAGGGAGCAAGTGGCTGTCCACGGCAACACACCTGGCACCACAACCACTGCCCCATCTCAGCCACACCTCCGGGCTTCCTCCCGTAAACTGAGGGCCCTGCAAAAGGCCTCGGGGCCACCAAGGACGGCCATGTCGTGCCCTCCGGGAGATACACTTTCGCCTTGCCAACTCCCTGACCAGGGGCCAAAGGGAAGCTTCGCAGATTTCACCTTTCCTTAAGCTGGCCGGCCCCACTACTGAGCACGTAGATCTCTTCGAGGCGCCTGTAAGACATTCTTTGGTGTCATTCCTCTGGCATGGGGCCCCCACGGCTACACCAAAGGCACCAGCGCAGCGCGTCCACAGGGACCGCCAAAGCCCTCTTCTCCGTAGCCAGCCACAGGCAGCCCTTCAGGGACTAGAGATCTCCTTGAGAAGCCGAGGACAGCGCCTGCAGCACCATGATGACAGCTCGTCCAAGAAGTCACACTGCCCCGGGCCTCGCCGTGCCCATACCTTCCTGTCTAGGCCATCGGCCGTCTCACAGGATTCAATGTAGCACTCAGTCCTCGGCACAGTCCACAGTATCCCGATCGGCGCCACCACTGTGCCAGCAGTTGCAGTCGAGGACCTGCCAAGGGAACCACCGAGGCCTAATTCCTCAACCCCTCCCACCGCCACCTAACAATCCCGCCTCCCGGTCCCCACCGCCCTGACCCCGATCCCACCCCGTCTGCCACTCAAGAACCTCACCGAGCCAAGTGAGGAAGCGACAGGTGCCTGGCCTCCGGCTCAACTCAGAAACCACCCAAGCTTCCTCTCTTTGGCTTTGAAAAGCACCCTGCTCCCACAAGGGCCCCGTCCAATATGGGAACCCGGCAAAAACACACCGCTCCAAGCCTCGAGCTCACTGGGTCTAGGCCAGCACATGCTCCGACTCATACCACCAGCAGGCAGCCTGGCGGCCTCGCCATCCCTCACTGCACAGTCACCAGGCACCTCGCAGTCCTGGATGAGCCAGCCAATGCGTGGACACGGGCCGACCCTCAGCCGCGAGCCTCTCCAATACTGCCGCCCTGTGTGCTGTTTGCATGCGTGTCCACAAGGGGAAGCTGGCCCTCACCCCTGACTATCCCCTAACCCCAGGGGAGGCAACGTGCTGGACCTCAGGTTCGATGAGGAGACGGTAGTGAGTGCTCACTCATTTTGTTCAGATTTTCCAAGGAATGCATATGAGGGGGTCATCATCGATCCGAGCACGTGCTGGGACGCCGCAAGAACCCAACAGCACAGGCTGGGCGGCTGCGAGGAGGAACCAGTGACCTCGACATCATCCAACAGCATGGAGAATCCACAGCCCCCAGGCCACTCAGCAAGAGAAACAGTCCTCCACTCTGGAGCTCCTCGGCGGGTCCGAGGAACCCCTGGTATGCAATGAATGACACGTGTTGGGCCAGGGGAATGCGTACCATCCGTAGTGATCCCTGGCCAAGCTCAGCACCCTGGGCCCGTCGCACTTCTTCCGGGATTTCCTCGCACATCCAGTCTTCACACCACGCCAAGAAGGTCTGCCCATCTCAGCCGACGGCCAGCCGTGCCTGGCGACTGCACCTGAGAAGTGGGCAGCAATCACAGGCATGCTTTAGAACGCCACCCAGGTACTCAGAGAACAAGACCCAGGCCAACGGTACCCTGGGGGTGGGTAACGTTACCCTGCACCTGCTTCCCAAGGACCTTTGTCCCTTGGAGAAGACTCAATGTGGGCATGACAGACAACTCTTCAAAGGTACGCACGTACCAGTGCTTGTGTGCGTCAGGAGGTAAGTGAGTGGGCACCGGAGTGTGTCAGTCTCTGCGCAAAAGGGCGTGTAAGCGGCTTTCTGCGTGGGGCCCTGTAGGTGTGCCTGGGTCTCTGATTGTCTGTGTGCCCCTCTGCAAAGTCCTTGAACAGGCGAAGGCATGCCTGGAACACAGGGCCCTTGCCTCGGGATCCCCCACAGAATGGCAGAACACCCCTGCCACCTTCAAGAGCCCTCAGGCACACCCTGAACTTGAAGGGCTGCTGCAACCAGCACCGGGCTCCCGATCTCCAACAACCTTGCCTTCTGACCAGAGCACATAGACTCGATGGGGGCCGGCCTCTCACCCATGGGAGTGATGGCCCCAGAGTCATGGAGACCCCGCCAGCACCTAGCACACCTGATGTGCCCTTGACAGCCAGAGCCCATGCCACTGGGGACAACGGTACCTCGCACATGAAGGCCTTTGTCTCCGCCCTACACATGGCTACAGGGAAGATGCAGCCTGCCTTCTTCTCAAAGGCACTAAAGGACTTCAAGGCCAGGTGCCTCTTCCAGCCAACTAAGCCAAATTCCTATCCAGAGACGCGTGGGAAAGCTGACTATGGGAAGTGGTGGTCTTCAGACACCATGACCGGGAGTCGAACTCCTCGGACACCAGCCTACAGTCCCGGCCAGGTCCAGGCAGCTCCACGGCCCACCGCATCTACAGCCCTGACCCCCGAAGAAACGCTCAAACGCTCGAGCCCTTGTGCAAAGTTCCCATCTCCTGCCCGCAGGGCGACTCACTCCGACAGCAAACCTCAGACGCGATGCCCACACGGGGCACACTGAGCACCAGGGAAGACAGTCAGCAACCATGGCAGTGGCGACGAAGTCCACCGCATGCCAGGTGACCGCACGCCTCTTCTCCTACATAGCAACACCCCGAAGGACCTCACAGAGATACAAGGTGCCAACCAAGAGGACGAGACACACACTTCAAACAGAAGCCCACTGCCGCGCAAGCAGACCAGGAACCCTGCCCAGGGAGCAAGTGGCTGTCCACGGCAACACACCTGGCACCACAACCACTGCCCCATCTCAGCCACACCTCCGGGCTTCCTCCCGTAAACTGAGGGCCCTGCAAAAGGCCTCGGGGCCACCAAGGACGGCCATGTCGTGCCCTCCGGGAGATACACTTTCGCCTTGCCAACTCCCTGACCAGGGGCCAAAGGGAAGCTTCGCAGATTTCACCTTTCCTTAAGCTGGCCGGCCCCACTACTGAGCACGTAGATCTCTTCGAGGCGCCTGTAAGACATTCTTTGGTGTCATTCCTCTGGCATGGGGCCCCCACGGCTACACCAAAGGCACCAGCGCAGCGCGTCCACAGGGACCGCCAAAGCCCTCTTCTCCGTAGCCAGCCACAGGCAGCCCTTCAGGGACTAGAGATCTCCTTGAGAAGCCGAGGACAGCGCCTGCAGCACCATGATGACAGCTCGTCCAAGAAGTCACACTGCCCCGGGCCTCGCCGTGCCCATACCTTCCTGTCTAGGCCATCGGCCGTCTCACAGGATTCAATGTAGCACTCAGTCCTCGGCACAGTCCACAGTATCCCGATCGGCGCCACCACTGTGCCAGCAGTTGCAGTCGAGGACCTGCCAAGGGAACCACCGAGGCCTAATTCCTCAACCCCTCCCACCGCCACCTAACAATCCCGCCTCCCGGTCCCCACCGCCCTGACCCCGATCCCACCCCGTCTGCCACTCAAGAACCTCACCGAGCCAAGTGAGGAAGCGACAGGTGCCTGGCCTCCGGCTCAACTCAGAAACCACCCAAGCTTCCTCTCTTTGGCTTTGAAAAGCACCCTGCTCCCACAAGGGCCCCGTCCAATATGGGAACCCGGCAAAAACACACCGCTCCAAGCCTCGAGCTCACTGGGTCTAGGCCAGCACATGCTCCGACTCATACCACCAGCAGGCAGCCTGGCGGCCTCGCCATCCCTCACTGCACAGTCACCAGGCACCTCGCAGTCCTGGATGAGCCAGCCAATGCGTGGACACGGGCCGACCCTCAGCCGCGAGCCTCTCCAATACTGCCGCCCTGTGTGCTGTTTGCATGCGTGTCCACAAGGGGAAGCTGGCCCTCACCCCTGACTATCCCCTAACCCCAGGGGAGGCAACGTGCTGGACCTCAGGTTCGATGAGGAGACGGTAGTGAGTGCTCACTCATTTTGTTCAGATTTTCCAAGGAATGCATATGAGGGGGTCATCATCGATCCGAGCACGTGCTGGGACGCCGCAAGAACCCAACAGCACAGGCTGGGCGGCTGCGAGGAGGAGCCAGTGACCTCGACATCATCCAACAGCATGGAGAATCCACAGCCCCCAGGCCACTCAGCAAGAGAAACAGTCCTCCACTCTGGAGCTCCTCGGCGGGTCCGAGGAACCCCTGGTATGCAATGAATGACACGTGTTGGGCCAGGGGAATGCGTACCATCCGTAGTGATCCCTGGCCAAGCTCAGCACCCTGGGCCCGTCGCACTTCTTCCGGGATTTCCTCGCACATCCAGTCTTCACACCACGCCAAGAAGGTCTGCCCATCTCAGCCGACGGCCAGCCGTGCCTGGCGACTGCACCTGAGAAGTGGGCAGCAATCACAGGCATGCTTTAGAACGCCACCCAGGTACTCAGAGAACAAGACCCAGGCCAACGGTACCCTGGGGGTGGGTAACGTTACCCTGCACCTGCTTCCCAAGGACCTTTGTCCCTTGGAGAAGACTCAATGCGGGCATGACAGACAACTCTTCAAAGGTACGCACGTACCAGTGCTTGTGTGCGTCAGGAGGTAAGTGAGTGGGCACCGGAGTGTGTTAGTCTCTGCGCAAAAGGGCGTGTAAGCGGCTTTCTGCGTGGGGCCCTGTAGGTGTGCCTGGGTCTCTGATTGTCTGTGTGCCCCTCTGCAAAGTCCTTCAACAGGCGAAGGCATGCCTGGAACACAGGGCCCTTGCCTCGGGATCCCCCACAGAATGGCAGAACACCCCTGCCACCTTCAAGAGCCCTCAGGCACACCCTGAACTTGAAGGGCTGCTGCAACCAGCACCGGGCTCCCGATCTCCAACAACCTTGCCTTCTGACCAGAGCACATAGACTCGATGGGGGCCGGCCTCTCACCCATGGGAGTGATGGCCCCAGAGTCGTGGAGACCCCGCCAGCTCCTAGCACACCTGATGTGCCCTTGACAGCCAGAGCCCATGCCACTGGGGACAACGGTACCTCGCACATGAAGGCCTTTGTCTCCGCCCTACACATGGCTACAGGGAAGATGCAGCCTGCCTTCTTCTCAAAGGCACTAAAGGACTTCAAGGCCAGGTGCCTCTTCCAGCCAACTAAGCCAAATTCCTATCCAGAGACGCGTGGGAAAGCTGACTATGGGAAGTGGTGGTCTTCAGACACCATGACCGGGAGTCGAACTCCTCGGACACCAGCCTACAGTCCCGGCCAGGTCCAGGCAGCTCCACGGCCCACCGCATCTACAGCCCTGACCCCCGAAGAAACGCTCAAACGCTCGAGCCCTTGTGCAAAGTTCCCATCTCCTGCCCGCAGGGCGACTCACTCCGACAGCAAACCTCAGACGCGATGCCCACACGGGGCACACTGAGCACCAGGGAAGACAGTCAGCAACCATGGCAGTGGCGACGAAGTCCACCGCATGCCAGGTGACCGCACGCCTCTTCTCCTACATAGCAACACCACCAAGGACCTCACAGAGATACAAGGTGCCAAGCAAGAGGACGAGACACACACTTCAAACAGAAGCCCACTGCCGCGCAAGCAGACCAGGAACCCTGCCCAGGGAGCAAGTGGCTGTCCACGGCAACACACCTGGCACCACAACCACTGCCCCATCTCAGCCACACCTCCGGGCTTCCTCCCGTAAACTGAGGGCCCTGCAAAAGGCCTCGGGGCCACCAAGGACGGCCATGTCGTGCCCTCCGGGAGATACACTTTCGCCTTGCCAACTCCCTGACCAGGGGCCAAAGGGAAGCTTCGCAGATTTCACCTTTCCTTAAGCTGGCCAGCCCCACTACTGAGCACGTAGATCTCTTCGAGGCGCCTGTAAGACATTCTTTGGTGTCATTCCTCTGGCATGGGGCCCCCACGGCTACACCAAAGGCACCAGCGCAGCGCGTCCACAGGGACCGCCAAAGCCCTCTTCTCCGTAGCCAGCCACAGGCAGCCCTTCAGGGACTAGAGATCTCCTTGAGAAGCCGAGGACAGCGCCTGCAGCACCATGATGACAGCTCGTCCAAGAAGTCACACTGCCCCGGGCCTCGCCGTGCCCATACCTTCCTGTCTAGGCCATCGGCCGTCTCACAGGATTCAATGTAGCACTCAGTCCTCGGCACAGTCCACAGTATCCCGATCGGCGCCACCACTGTGCCAGCAGTTGCAGTCGAGGACCTGCCAAGGGAACCACCGAGGCCTAATTCCTCAACCCCTCCCACCGCCACCTAACAATCCCGCCTCCCGGTCCCCACCGCCCTGACCCCGATCCCACCCCGTCTGCCACTCAAGAACCTCACCGAGCCAAGTGAGGAAGCGACAGGTGCCTGGCCTCCGGCTCAACTCAGAAACCACCCAAGCTTCCTCTCTTTGGCTTTGAAAAGCACCCTGCTCCCACAAGGGCCCCGTCCAATATGGGAACCCGGCAAAAACACACCGCTCCAAGCCTCGAGCTCACTGGGTCTAGGCCAGCACATGCTCCGACTCATACCACCAGCAGGCAGCCTGGCGGCCTCGCCATCCCTCACTGCACAGTCACCAGGCACCTCGCAGTCCTGGATGAGCCAGCCAATGCGTGGACACGGGCCGACCCTCAGCCGCGAGCCTCTCCAATACTGCCGCCCTGTGTGCTGTTTGCATGCGTGTCCACAAGGGGAAGCTGGCCCTCACCCCTGACTATCCCCTAACCCCAGGGGAGGCAACGTGCTGGACCTCAGGTTCGATGAGGAGACGGTAGTGAGTGCTCACTCATTTTGTTCAGATTTTCCAAGGAATGCATATGAGGGGGTCATCATCGATCCGAGCACGTGCTGGGACGCCGCAAGAACCCAACAGCACAGGCTGGGCGGCTGCGAGGAGGAACCAGTGACCTCGACATCATCCAACAGCATGGAGAATCCACAGCCCCCAGGCCACTCAGCAAGAGAAACAGTCCTCCACTCTGGAGCTCCTCGGCGGGTCCGAGGAACCCCTGGTATGCAATGAATGACACGTGTTGGGCCAGGGGAATGCGTACCATCCGTAGTGATCCCTGGCCAAGCTCAGCACCCTGGGCCCGTCGCACTTCTTCCGGGATTTCCTCGCACATCCAGTCTTCACACCACGCCAAGAAGGTCTGCCCATCTCAGCCGACGGCCAGCCGTGCCTGGCGACTGCACCTGAGAAGTGGGCAGCAATCACAGGCATGCTTTAGAACGCCACCCAGGTACTCAGAGAACAAGACCCAGGCCAACGGTACCCTGGGGGTGGGTAACGTTACCCTGCACCTGCTTCCCAAGGACCTTTGTCCCTTGGAGAAGACTCAATGTGGGCATGACAGACAACTCTTCAAAGGTACGCACGTACCAGTGCTTGTGTGCGTCAGGAGGTAAGTGAGTGGGCACCGGAGTGTGTTAGTCTCTGCGCAAAAGGGCGTCTAAGCGGCTTTCTGCGTGGGGCCCTGTAGGTGTGCCTGGGTCTCTGATTGTCTGTGTGCCCCTCTGCAAAGTCCTTGAACAGGCGAAGGCATGCCTGGAACACAGGGCCCTTGCCTCGGGATCCCCCACAGAATGGCAGAACACCCCTGCCACCTTCAAGAGCCCTCAGGCACACCCTGAACTTGAAGGGCTGCTGCAACCAGCACCGGGCTCCCGATCTCCAACAACCTTGCCTTCTGACCAGAGCATATAGACTCGATGGGGGCCGGCCTCTCACCCATGGGAGTGATGGCCCCAGAGTCATGGAGACCCCGCCAGCACCTAGCACACCTGATGTGCCCTTGACAGCCAGAGCCCATGCCACTGGGGACAACGGTACCTCGCACATGAAGGCCTTTGTCTCCGCCCTACACATGGCTACAGGGAAGATGCAGCCTGCCTTCTTCTCAAAGGCACTAAAGGACTTCAAGGCCAGGTGCCTCTTCCAGCCAACTAAGCCAAATTCCTATCCAGAGACGCGTGGGAAAGCTGACTATGGGAAGTGGTGGTCTTCAGACACCATGACCGGGAGTCGAACTCCTCGGACACCAGCCTACAGTCCCGGCCAGGTCCAGGCAGCTCCACGGCCCACCGCATCTACAGCCCTGACCCCCGAAGAAACGCTCAAACGCTCGAGCCCTTGTGCAAAGTTCCCATCTCCTGCCCGCAGGGCGACTCACTCCGACAGCAAACCTCAGACGCGATGCCCACACGGGGCACACTGAGCACCAGGGAAGACAGTCAGCAACCATGGCAGTGGCGACGAAGTCCACCGCATGCCAGGTGACCGCACGCCTCTTCTCCTACATAGCAACACCCCGAAGGACCTCACAGAGATACAAGGTGCCAACCAAGAGGACGAGACACACACTTCAAACAGAAGCCCACTGCCGCGCAAGCAGACCAGGAACCCTGCCCAGGGAGCAAGTGGCTGTCCACGGCAACACACCTGGCACCACAACCACTGCCCCATCTCAGCCACACCTCCGGGCTTCCTCCCGTAAACTGAGGGCCCTGCAAAAGGCCTCGGGGCCACCAAGGACGGCCATGTCCTGCCCTCCGGGAGATACACTTTCGCCTTGCCAACTCCCTGACCAGGGGCCAAAGGGAAGCTTCGCAGATTTCACCTTTCCTTAAGCTGGCCGGCCCCACTACTGAGCACGTAGATCTCTTCGAGGCGCCTGGAAGACATTCTTTGGTGTCATTCCTCTGGCATGGGGCCCCCACGGCTACACCAAAGGCACCAGCGCAGCGCGTCCACAGGGACCGCCAAAGCCCTCTTCTCCGTAGCCAGCCACAGGCAGCCCTTCAGGGACTAGAGATCTCCCTGAGAAGCCGAGGACAGCGCCTACAGCACCATGATGACAGCTCGTCCAAGAAGTCACACTGCCCCGGGCCTCGCCGTGCCCATACCTTCCTGTCTAGGCCATCGGCCGTCTCACAGGATTCAATGTAGCACTCAGTCCTCGGCACAGTCCACAGTATCCCGATCGGCGCCACCACTGTGCCAGCAGTTGCAGTCGAGGACCTGCCAAGGGAACCACCGAGGCCTAATTCCTCAACCCCTCCCACCACCACCTAACAATCCCGCCTCCCGGTCCCCACCGCCCTGACCCCGATCCCACCCCGTCTGCCACTCAAGAACCTCACCGAGCCAAGTGAGGAAGCGACAGGTGCCTGGCCTCCGGCTCAACTCAGAAACCACCCAAGCTTCCTCTCTTTGGCTTTGAAAAGCACCCTGCTCCCACAAGGGCCCCGTCCAATATGGGAACCCGGCAAAAACACACCGCTCCAAGCCTCGAGCTCACTGGGTCTAGGCCAGCACATGCTCCGACTCATACTACCAGCAGGCAGCCTGGCGGCCTCGCCATCCCTCACTGCACAGTCACCAGGCACCTCGCAGTCCTGGATGAGCCAGCCAATGCGTGGACACGGGCCGA
The DNA here is from genome assembly GCF_030028045.1 of Hippopotamus amphibius kiboko. NCBI lineage: Eukaryota > Metazoa > Chordata > Mammalia > Artiodactyla > Hippopotamidae > Hippopotamus > Hippopotamus amphibius. The sequence continues at coordinate 221,079,260 of NC_080187.1, read as the reverse complement.
CCCTCAGCCGCGAGCCTCTCCAATACTGCCGCCCTGTGTGCTGTTTGCATGCGTGTCCACAAGGGGAAACTGGCCCTCACCCCTGACTATCCCCTAACCCCAGGGGAGGCAACGTGCTGGACCTCAGGTTCGATGAGGAGACGGTAGTGAGTGCTCACTCATTTTGTTCAGATTTTCCAAGGAATGCATATGAGGGGGTCATCATCGATCCGAGCACGTGCTGGGACGCCGCAAGAACCCAACAGCACAGGCTGGGCGGCTGCGAGGAGGAGCCAGTGACCTCGACATCATCCAACAGCATGGAGAATCCACAGCCCCCAGGCCACTCAGCAAGAGAAACAGTCCATCCACTCTGGAGCTCCTCGGCGGGTCCGAGGAACCCCTGGTATGCAATGAATGACACGTGTTGGGCCAGGGGAATGCGTACCATCCGTAGTGATCCCTGGCCAAGCTCAGCACCCTGGGCCCGTCGCACTTCTTCCGGGATTTCCTCGCACATCCAGTCTTCACACCACGCCAAGAAGGTCTGCCCATCTCAGCCGACGGCCAGCCGTACCTGGCGACTGCACCTGAGAAGTGGGCAGCAATCACAGGCATGCTTTAGAACGCCACCCAGGTACTCAGAGAACAAGACCCAGGCCAACGGTACCCTGGGGGTGGGTAACGTTACCCTGCACCTGCTTCCCAAGGACCTTTGTCCCTTGGAGAAGACTCAATGTGGGCATGACAGACAACTCTTCAAAGGTACGCACGTACCAGTGCTTGTGTGCGTCAGGAGGTAAGTGAGTGGGCACCGGAGTGTGTTAGTCTCTGCCCAAAAGGGCGTGTAAGCGGCTTTCTGCGTGGGGCCCTGTAGGTGTGCCTGGGTCTCTGATTGTCTGTGTGCCCCTCTGCAAAGTCCTTGAACAGGCGAAGGCATGCCTGGAACACAGGGCCCTTGCCTCGGGATCCCCCACAGAATGGCAGAACACCCCTGCCACCTTCAAGAGCCCTCAGGCACACCCTGAACTTGAAGGGCTGCTGCAACCAGCACCGGGCTCCCGATCTCCAACAACCTTGCCTTCTGACCAGAGCACATAGACTCGATGGGGGCCGGCCTCTCACCCATGGGAGTGATGGCCCCAGAGTCGTGGAGACCCCGCCAGCTCCTAGCACACCTGATGTGCCCTTGACAGCCAGAGCCCATGCCACTGGGGACAACGGTACCTCGCACATGAAGGCCTTTGTCTCCGCCCTACACATGGCTACAGGGAAGATGCAGCCTGCCTTCTTCTCAAAGGCACTAAAGGACTTCAAGGCCAGGTGCCTCTTCCAGCCAACTAAGCCAAATTCCTATCCAGAGACGCGTGGGAAAGCTGACTATGGGAAGTGGTGGTCTTCAGACACCATGACCGGGAGTCGAACTCCTCGGACACCAGCCTACAGTCCCGGCCAGGTCCAGGCAGCTCCACGGCCCACCGCATCTACAGCCCTGACCCCCGAAGAAACGCTCAAACGCTCGAGCCCTTGTGCAAAGTTCCCATCTCCTGCCCGCAGGGCGACTCACTCCGACAGCAAACCTCAGACGCGATGCCCACACGGGGCACACTGAGCACCAGGGAAGACAGTCAGCAACCATGGCAGTGGCGACGAAGTCCACCGCATGCCAGGTGACCGCACGCCTCTTCTCCTACATAGCAACACCACCAAGGACCTCACAGAGATACAAGGTGCCAAGCAAGAGGACGAGACACACACTTCAAACAGAAGCCCACTGCCGCGCAAGCAGACCAGGAACCCTGCCCAGGGAGCAAGTGGCTGTCCACGGCAACACACCTGGCACCACAACCACTGCCCCATCTCAGCCACACCTCCGGGCTTCCTCCCGTAAACTGAGGGCCCTGCAAAAGGCCTCGGGGCCACCAAGGACGGCCATGTCGTGCCCTCCGGGAGATACACTTTCGCCTTGCCAACTCCCTGACCAGGGGCCAAAGGGAAGCTTCGCAGATTTCACCTTTCCTTAAGCTGGCCAGCCCCACTACTGAGCACGTAGATCTCTTCGAGGCGCCTGTAAGACATTCTTTGGTGTCATTCCTCTGGCATGGGGCCCCCACGGCTACACCAAAGGCACCAGCGCAGCGCGTCCACAGGGACCGCCAAAGCCCTCTTCTCCGTAGCCAGCCACAGGCAGCCCTTCAGGGACTAGAGATCTCCTTGAGAAGCCGAGGACAGCGCCTGCAGCACCATGATGACAGCTCGTCCAAGAAGTCACACTGCCCCGGGCCTCGCCGTGCCCATACCTTCCTGTCTAGGCCATCGGCCGTCTCACAGGATTCAATGTAGCACTCAGTCCTCGGCACAGTCCACAGTATCCCGATCGGCGCCACCACTGTGCCAGCAGTTGCAGTCGAGGACCTGCCAAGGGAACCACCGAGGCCTAATTCCTCAACCCCTCCCACCGCCACCTAACAATCCCGCCTCCCGGTCCCCACCGCCCTGACCCCGATCCCACCCCGTCTGCCACTCAAGAACCTCACCGAGCCAAGTGAGGAAGCGACAGGTGCCTGGCCTCCGGCTCAACTCAGAAACCACCCAAGCTTCCTCTCTTTGGCTTTGAAAAGCACCCTGCTCCCACAAGGGCCCCGTCCAATATGGGAACCCGGCAAAAACACACCGCTCCAAGCCTCGAGCTCACTGGGTCTAGGCCAGCACATGCTCCGACTCATACCACCAGCAGGCAGCCTGGCGGCCTCGCCATCCCTCACTGCACAGTCACCAGGCACCTCGCAGTCCTGGATGAGCCAGCCAATGCGTGGACACGGGCCGACCCTCAGCCGCGAGCCTCTCCAATACTGCCGCCCTGTGTGCTGTTTGCATGCGTGTCCACAAGGGGAAGCTGGCCCTCACCCCTGACTATCCCCTAACCCCAGGGGAGGCAACGTGCTGGACCTCAGGTTCGATGAGGAGACGGTAGTGAGTGCTCACTCATTTTGTTCAGATTTTCCAAGGAATGCATATGAGGGGGTCATCATCGATCCGAGCACGTGCTGGGACGCCGCAAGAACCCAACAGCACAGGCTGGGCGGCTGCGAGGAGGAGCCAGTGACCTCGACATCATCCAACAGCATGGAGAATCCACAGCCCCCAGGCCACTCAGCAAGAGAAACAGTCCTCCACTCTGGAGCTCCTCGGCGGGTCCGAGGAAACCCTGGTATGCAATGAATGACACGTGTTGGGCCAGGGGAATGCGTACCATCCGTAGTGATCCCTGGCCAAGCTCAGCACCCTGGGCCCGTCGCACTTCTTCCGGGATTTCCTCGCACATCCAGTCTTCACACCACGCCAAGAAGGTCTGCCCATCTCAGCCGACGGCCAGCCGTGCCTGGCGACTGCACCTGAGAAGTGGGCAGCAATCACAGGCATGCTTTAGAACGCCACCCAGGTACTCAGAGAACAAGACCCAGGCCAACGGTACCCTGGGGGTGGGTAACGTTACCCTGCACCTGCTTCCCAAGGACCTTTGTCCCTTGGAGAAGACTCAATGTGGGCATGACAGACAACTCTTCAAAGGTACGCACGTACCAGTGCTTGTGTGCGTCAGGAGGTAAGTGAGTGGGCACCGGAGTGTGTTAGTCTCTGCGCAAAAGGGCGTGTAAGCGGCTTTCTGCGTGGGGCCCTGTAGGTGTGCCTGGGTCTCTGATTGTCTGTGTGCCCCTCTGCAAAGTCCTTGAACAGGCGAAGGCATGCCTGGAACACAGGGCCCTTGCCTCGGGATCCCCCACAGAATGGCAGAACACCCCTGCCACCTTCAAGAGCCCTCAGGCACACCCTGAACTTGAAGGGCTGCTGCAACCAGCACCGGGCTCCCGATCTCCAACAACCTTGCCTTCTGACCAGAGCACATAGACTCGATGGGGGCCGGCCTCTCACCCATGGGAGTGATGGCCCCAGAGTCGTGGAGACCCCGCCAGCTCCTAGCACACCTGATGTGCCCTTGACAGCCAGAGCCCATGCCACTGGGGACAACGGTACCTCGCACATGAAGGCCTTTGTCTCCGCCCTACACATGGCTACAGGGAAGATGCAGCCTGCCTTCTTCTCAAAGGCACTAAAGGACTTCAAGGCCAGGTGCCTCTTCCAGCCAACTAAGCCAAATTCCTATCCAGAGACGCGTGGGAAAGCTGACTATGGGAAGTGGTGGTCTTCAGACACCATGACCGGGAGTCGAACTCCTCGGACACCAGCCTACAGTCCCGGCCAGGTCCAGGCAGCTCCACGGCCCACCGCATCTACAGCCCTGATCCCCGAAGAAACGCTCAAACGCTCGAGCCCTTGTGCAAAGTTCCCATCTCCTGCCCGCAGGGCGACTCACTCCGACAGCAAACCTCAGACGCGATGCCCACACGGGGCACATTGAGCACCAGGGAAGACAGTCAGCAACCATGGCAGTGGCGACGAACTCCACCGCATGCCAGGTGACCGCACGCCTCTTCTCCTACATAGCAACACCCCGAAGGACCTCACAGAGATACAAGGTGCCAACCAAGAGGACGAGACACACACTTCAAACAGAAGCCCACTGCCGCGCAAGCAGACCAGGAACCCTGCCCAGGGAGCAAGTGGCTGTCCACGGCAACACACCTGGCACCACAACCACTGCCCCATCTCAGCCACACCTCCGGGCTTCCTCCCGTAAACTGAGGGCCCTGCAAAAGGCCTCGGGGCCACCAAGGACGGCCATGTCGTGCCCTCCAGGAGATACACTTTCGCCTTGCCAACTCCCTGACCAGGGGCCAAAGGGAAGCTTCGCAGATTTCACCTTTCCTTAAGCTGGCCGCCCCACTACTGAGCACGTAGATCTCTTCGAGGCGCCTGTAAGACATTCTTTGGTGTCATTCCTCTGGCATGGGGCCCCCAGGGCTACACCAAAGGCACCAGCGCAGCGCGTCCACAGGGACCGCCAAAGCCCTCTTCTCCGTAGGCAGCCACAGGCAGCCCTTCAGGGACTAGAGATCTCCTTGAGAAGCCGAGGACAGCGCCTGCAGCACCATGATAACAGCCCATCCAAGAAGTCACACTGCCCCGGGCCTCGCCATGCCCATACCGTCCTGTCTAGGCCATCGGCCATCTCACAGGATTCAATGTAGCACTCAGCCCTCGGCACAGTCCACAGTATCCCGATCGGCGCCACCACTGTGCCAGCAGTTGCAGTCGAGGACCTGCCAAGGGAACCACCGAGGCCTAATTCCTCAACCCCTCCCACCGCCACCTAACAATCCCGCCTCCCGGTCCCCACCGCCCTGACCCCGATCCCACCCCGTCTGCCACTCAAGAACCTCACCGAGCCAAGTGAGGAAGCGACAGGTGCCTGGCCTCGGGCTCAACTCAGAAACTACCCAAGCTTCCTCTCTTTGGCTTTGAAAAGCACCCTGCTCCCACAAGGGCCCCGTCCAATATGGGAACCCGGCAAAAACACACCTCTCCAAGCCTCGAGCTCACTGGGTCTAGGCCAGCACATGCTCCGACTCATACCACCAGCAGGCAGCCTGGCGGCCTCGCCATCCCTCACTGCACAGTCACCAGGCACCTCGCAGTCCTGGATGAGCCAGCCAATGCGTGGACACGGGCTGACCCTCAGCCGCGAGCCTCTCCAATACTGCCGCCCTGTGTGCTGTTTGCATGCGTGTCCACGAGGAGAAGCTGGCCCTCACCCCTGACTATCCCCTAACCCCAGGGGAGGCAACGTGCTGGACCTCAGGTTCGATGAGGAGACGGTAGTGAGTGCTCACTCATTTTGTTCAGATTTTCCAAGGAATGCATATGAGGGGGTCATCATCGATCCGAGCACGTGCTGGGACGCCGCAAGAACCCAACAGCACAGGCTGGGCGGCTGCGAGGAGGAACCAGTGACCTCGACATCATCCAACAGCATGGAGAATCCACAGCCCCCAGGCCACTCAGCAAGAGAAACAGTCCTCCACTCTGGAGCTCCTCGGCGGGTCCGAGGAACCCCTGGTATGCAATGAATGACACGTGTTGGGCCAGGGGAATGCGTACCATCCGTAGTGATCCCTGGCCAAGCTCAGCACCCTGGGCCCGTCGCACTTCTTCCGGGATTTCCTCGCACATCCAGTCTTCACACCACGCCAAGAAGGTCTGCCCATCTCAGCCGACGGCCAGCCGTGCCTGGCGACTGCACCTGAGAAGTGGGCAGCAATCACAGGCATGCTTTAGAACGCCACCCAGGTACTCAGAGAACAAGACCCAGGCCAACGGTACCCTGGGGGTGGGTAACGTTACCCTGCACCTGCTTCCCAAGGACCTTTGTCCCTTGGAGAAGACTCAATGCGGGCATGACAGACAACTCTTCAAAGGTACGCACGTACCAGCGCTTGTGTGCGTCAGGAGGTAAGTGAGTGGGCACCAGAGTGTATTACTCTCTGCGCAAAAGGTCGTCAAAGCGACTTTCTGCGTGGGGCCCTGTAGGTGTGCCTGGGTCTCTGATTGTCTGTGTGCCCCTCTGCAAAGTCCTTCAACAGGCGAAGGCATGCCTGGAACACAGGGCCCTTGCCTCGGGATCCCCCACAGAATGGCAGAACACCCCTGCCACCTTCAAGAGCCCTCAGGCACACCCTGAACTTGAAGGGCTGCTGCAACCAGCACCGGGCTCCCGATCTCCAACAACCTTGCCTTCTGACCAGAGCACATAGACTTGATGGGGGCCGGCCTCTCACCCATGGGAGTGATGGCCCCAGAGTCGTGGAGACCCCGCCAGCTCCTAGCACACCTGATGTGCCCTTGACAGCCAGAGCCCATGCCACTGGGGACAACGGTACCTCGCACATGAAGGCCTTTGTCTCCGCCCTACACATGGCTACAGGGAAGATGCAGCCTGCCTTCTTCTCAAAGGCACTAAAGGACTTCAAGGCCAGGTGCCTCTTCCAGCCAACTAAGCCAAATTCCTATCCAGAGACGCGTGGGAAAGCTGACTATGGGAAGTGGTGGTCTTCAGACACCATGACCGGGAGTCGAACTCCTCGGACACCAGCCTACAGTCCCGGCCAGGTCCAGGCAGCTCCACGGCCCACCGCATCTACAGCCCTGACCCCCGAAGAAACGCTCAAACGCTCGAGCCCTTGTGCAAAGTTCCCATCTCCTGCCCGCAGGGCGACTCACTCCGACAGCAAACCTCAGACGCGATGCCCACACGGGGCACACTGAGCACCAGGGAAGACAGTCAGCAACCATGGCGGTGGCGACGAAGTCCACCGCATGCCAGGTGACCGCACGCCTCTTCTCCTACATAGCAACACCACCAAGGACCTCACAGAGATACAAGGTGCCAACCAAGAGGACGAGACACACACTTCAAACAGAAGCCCACTGCCGCGCAAGCAGACCAGGAACCCTGCCCAGGGAGCAAGTGGCTGTCCACGGCAACACACCTGGCACCACAACCACTGCCCCATCTCAGCCACACCTCCGGGCTTCCTCCCGTAAACTGAGGGCCCTGCAAAAGGCCTCGGGGCCACCAAGGACGGCCATGTCGTGCCCTCTGGGAGATACACTTTCGCCTTGCCAACTCCCTGACCAGGGGCCAAAGGGAAGCTGCGCAGATTTCACCTTTCCTTAAGCTGGCCGGCCCCACTACTGAGCACGTAGATCTCTTCGAGGCGCCTGTAAGACATTCTTTGGTGTCATTCCTCTGGCATGGGGCCCCCAGGGCTACACCAAAGGCACCAGCGCAGCGCGTCCACAGGGACCGCCAAAGCCCTCTTCTCCGTAGCCAGCCACAGGCAGCCCTTCAGGGACTAGAGATCTCCTTGAGAAGCCGAGGACAGCGCCTGCAGCACCATGATGACAGCCCGTCCAAGAAGTCACACTGCCCCGGGCCTCGCCATGCCCATACCGTCCTGTCTAGGCCATCGGCCATCTCACAGGATTCAATGTAGCACTCAGTCCTCGGCACAGTCCACAGTATCCCGATCGGCGCCACCACTGTGCCAGCAGTTGCAGTCGAGGACCTGCCAAGGGAACCACCGAGGCCTAATTCCTCAACCCCTCCCACCGCCACCTAACAATCCCGCCTCCCGGTCCCCACCGCCCTGACCCCGATCCCACCCCGTCTGCCACTCAAGAACCTCACCGAGCCAAGTGAGGAAGCGACAGGTGCCTGGACTCCGGCTCAACTCAGAAACCACCCAAGCTTCCTCTCTTTGGCTTTGAAAAGCACCCTGCTCCCACAAGGGCCCCTTCCAATATGGGAACCCGGCAAAAACACACCTCTCCAAGCCTCGAGCTCACTGGGTCTAGGCCAGCACATGCTCCGACTCATACCACCAGCAGGCAGCCTGGCGGCCTCGCCATCCCTCACTGCACCGTCACCAAGCACCTCGCAGTCGTGGATGAGCCAGCCAATGCGTGGACACGGGCCGACCCTCAGCCGCGAGCCTCTCCAATACTGCCGCCCTGTGTGCTGTTTGCATGCGTGTCCACAAGGGGAAGCTGGTCCTCACCCCTGACTATCCCCTAACCCCAGGGGAGGCAACGTGCTGGACCTCAGGTTCGATGAGGAGACGGTAGTGAGTGCTCACTCATTTTGTTCAGATTTTCCAAGGAATGCATATGAGGGGGTCATCATCGATCCGAGCACGTGCTGGGACGCCGCAAGAACCCAACAGCACAGGCTGGGCGGCTGCGAGGAGGAGCCAGTGACCTCGACATCATCCAACAGCATGGAGAATCCACAGCCCCCAGGCCACTCAGCAAGAGAAACAGTCCATCCACTCTGGAGCTCCTCGGCGGGTCCGAGGAACCCCTGGTATGCAATGAATGACACGTGTTGGGCCAGGGGAATGCGTACCATCCGTAGTGATCCCTGGCCAAGCTCAGCACCCTGGGCCCGTCGCACTTCTTCCGGGATTTCCTCGCACATCCAGTCTTCACACCACGCCAAGAAGGTCTGCCCATCTCAGCCGACGGCCAGCCGTGCCTGGCGACTGCACCTGAGAAGTGGGCAGCAATCACAGGCATGCTTTAGAACGCCACCCAGGTACTCAGAGAACAAGACCCAGGCCAACGGTACCCTGGGGGTGGGTAACGTTACCCTGCACCTGCTTCCCAAGGACCTTTGTCCCTTGGAGAAGACTCAATGTGGGCATGACAGACAACTCTTCAAAGGTACGCACGTACCAGTGCTTGTGTGCGTCAGGAGGTAAGTGAGTGGGCACCGGAGTGTGTTAGTCTCTGCGCAAAAGGGCGTCTAAGCGGCTTTCTGCGTGGGGCCCTGTAGGTGTGCCTGGGTCTCTGATTGTCTGTGTGCCCCTCTGCAAAGTCCTTCAACAGGCGAAGGCATGCCTGGAACACAGGGCCCTTGCCTCGGGATCCCCCACAGAATGGCAGAACACCCCTGCCACCTTCAAGAGCCCTCAGGCACACCCTGAACTTGAAGGGCTGCTGCAACCAGCACCGGGCTCCCGATCTCCAACAACCTTGCCTTCTGACCAGAGCACATAGACTCGATGGGGGCCCTCCTCTCACCCATGGGAGTGATGGCCCCAGAGTCGTGGAGACCCCGCCAGCTCCTAGCACACCTGATGTGCCCTTGACAGCCAGAGCCCATGCCACTGGGGACAACGGTACCTCGCACATGAAGGCCTTTGTCTCCGCCCTACACATGGCTACAGGGAAGATGCAGCCTGCCTTCTTCTCAAAGGCACTAAAGGACTTCAAGGCCAGGTGCCTCTTCCAGCCAACTAAGCCAAATTCCTATCCAGAGACGCGTGGGAAAGCTGACTATGGGAAGTGGTGGTCTTCAGACACCATGACCGGGAGTCAAACTCCTCGGACACCAGCCTACAGTCCCGGCCAGGTCCAGGCAGCTCCACGGCCCACCGCATCTACAGCCCTGACCCCCGAAGAAACGCTCAAACGCTCGAGCCCTTGTGCAAAGTTCCCATCTCCTGCCCGCAGGGCGACTCACTCCGACAGCAAACCTCAGACGCGATGCCCACACGGGGCACACTGAGCACCAGGGAAGACAGTCAGCAACCATGGCGGTGGCGACGAAGTCCACCGCATGCCAGGTGACCGCACGCCTCTTCTCCTACATAGCAACACCACCAAGGACCTCACAGAGATACAAGGTGCCAACCAAGAGGACGAGACACACACTTCAAACAGAAGCCCACTGCCGCGCAAGCAGACCAGGAACCCTGCCCAGGGAGCAAGTGGCTGTCCACAGCAACACACCTGGCACCACAACCACTGCCCCATCTCAGCCACACCTCCGGGCTTCCTCCCGTAAACTGAGGGCCCTGCAAAAGGCCTCGGGGCCACCAAGGACGGCCATGTCCTGCCCTCCGGGAGATACACTTTCGCCTTGCCAACTCCCTGACCAGGGGCCAAAGGGAAGCTTCGCAGATTTCACCTTTCCTTAAGCTGGCCGGCCCCACTACTGAGCATGTAGATCTCTTCGAGGCGCCTGTAAGACATTCTTTGGTGTCATTCCTCTGGCATGGGGCCCCCACGGCTACACCAAAGGCACCAGCGCAGCGCGTCCACAGGGACCGCCAAAGCCCTCTTCTCCGTAGCCAGCCACAGGCAGCCCTTCAGGGACTAGAGATCTCCTTGAGAAGCCGAGGACAGCGCCTGCAGCACCATGATGACAGCCCGTCCAACAAGTCACACTGCCCCGGGCCTCGCCATGCCCATACCGTCCTGTCTAGGCCATCGGCCCTCTCACAGGATTCAATGTAGCACTCAGTCCTCGGCACAGTCCACAGTATCCCGATCGGCGCCACCACTGTGCCAGCAGTTGCAGTCGAGGACCTGCCAAGGGAACCACCGAGGCCCAATTCCTCAACCCCTCCCACCGACACCTAACAATCCCGCCTCCCGGTCCCCACCGCCCTGACCCCGATCCCACCCCGTCTGCCACTCAAGAACCTCACCGAGCCAAGTGAGGAAGCGACAGGTGCCTGGCCTCCGGCTCAACTCAGAAACCACCCAAGCTTCCTCTCTTTGGCTTTGAAAAGCACCCTGCTCCCACAAGGGCCCCTTCCAATATGGGAACCCGGCAAAAACACACCTCTCCAAGCCTCGAGCTCACTGGGTCTAGGCCAGCACATGCTCCGACTCATACCACCAGCAGGCAGCCTGGCGGCCTCGCCATCCCTCACTGCACCGTCACCAAGCACCTCGCAGTCGTGGATGAGCCAGCCAATGCGTGGACACGGGCCGACCCTCAGCCGCGAGCCTCTCCAATACTGCCGCCCTGTGTGCTGTTTGCATGCGTGTCCACAAGGGGAAGCTGGCCCTCACCCCTGACTATCCCCTAACCCCAGGGGAGGCAACGTGCTGGACCTCAGGTTCGATGAGGAGACGGTAGTGAGTGCTCACTCATTTTGTTCAGATTTTCCAAGGAATGCATATGAGGGGGTCATCATCGATCCGAGCACGTGCTGGGACGCCGCAAGAACCCAACAGCACAGGCTGGGCGGCTGCGAGGAGGAGCCAGTGACCTCGACATCATCCAACAGCATGGAGAATCCACAGCCCCCAGGCCACTCAGCAAGAGAAACAGTCCATCCACTCTGGAGCTCCTCGGCGGGTCCGAGGAACCCCTGGTATGCAATGAATGACACGTGTTGGGCCAGGGGAATGCGTACCATCCGTAGTGATCCCTGGCCAAGCTCAGCACCCTGGGCCCGTCGCACTTCTTCCGGGATTTCCTCGCACATCCAGTCTTCACACCACGCCAAGAAGGTCTGCCCATCTCAGCCGACGGCCAGCCGTGCCTGGCGACTGCACCTGAGAAGTGGGCAGCAATCACAGGCATGCTTTAGAACGCCACCCAGGTACTCAGAGAACAAGACCCAGGCCAACGGTACCCTGCGGGTGGGTAACGTTACCCTGCACCTGCTTCCCAAGGACCTTTGTCCCTTGGAGAAGACTCAATGCGGGCATGACAGACAACTCTTCAAAGGTACGCACGTACCAGTGCTTGTGTGCGTCAGGAGGTAAGTGAGTGGGCACCGGAGTGTGTTAGTCTCTGCGCAAAAGGGCGTGTAAGCGGCTTTCTGCGTGGGGCCCTGTAGGTGTGCCTGGGTCTCTGATTGTCTGTGTGCCCCTCTGCAAAGTCCTTGAACAGGCGAAGGCATGCCTGGAACACAGGGCCCTTGCCTCGGGATCCCCCACAGAATGCAGAACACCCCTGCCACCTTCAAGAGCCCTCAGGCACACCCTGAACTTGAAGGGCTGCTGCAACCAGCACCGGGCTCCCGATCTCCAACAACCTTGCCTTCTGACCAGAGCACATAGACTCGATGGGGGCCGGCCTCTCATCCATGGGAGTGATGGCCCCAGAGTCGTGGAGACCCCGCCAGCTCCTAGCACACCTGCTGTGCCCTTGACAGCCAGAGCCCATGCCACTGGGGACAACGGTACCTCGCACATGAAGGCCTTTGTCTTCGCCCTACACATGGCTACAGGGAAGATGCAGCCTGCCTTCTTCTCAAAGGCACTAAAGGACTTCAAGGCCAGGTGCCTCTTCCAGCCAACTAAGCCAAATTCCTATCCAGAGACGCGTGGGAAAGCTGACTATGGGAAGTGGTGGTCTTCAGACACCATGACCGGGAGTCGAACTCCTCGGACACCAGCCTACAGTCCCGGCCAGGTCCAGGCAGCTCCACGGCCCACCGCATCTACAGCCCTGACCCCCGAAGAAACGCTCAAACGCTCGAGCCCTTGTGCAAAGTTCCCATCTCCTGCCCGCAGGGCGACTCACTCCGACAGCAAACCTCAGACGCGATGCCCACACGGGGCACACTGAGCACCAGGGAAGACAGTCAGCAACCATGGCGGTGGCGACGAAGTCCACCGCATGCCAGGTGACCGCACGCCTCTTCTCCTACATAGCAACACCACCAAGGACCTCACAGAGATACAAGGTGCCAACCAAGAGGACGAGACACACACTTCAAACAGAAGCCCACTGCCGCGCAAGCAGACCAGGAACCCTGCCCAGGGAGCAAGTGGCTGTCCACAGCAACACACCTGGCACCACAACCACTGCCCCATCTCAGCCACACCTCCGGGCTTCCTCCCGTAAACTGAGGGCCCTGCAAAAGGCCTCGGGGCCACCAAGGACGGCCATGTCCTGCCCTCCGGGAGATACACTTTCGCCTTGCCAACTCCCTGACCAGGGGCCAAAGGGAAGCTTCGCAGATTTCACCTTTCCTTAAGCTGGCCGGCCCCACTACTGAGCATGTAGATCTCTTCGAGGCGCCTGTAAGACATTCTTTGGTGTCATTCCTCTGGCATGGGGCCCCCAGGGCTACACCAAAGGCACCAGCGCAGCGCGTCCACAGGGACCGCCAAAGCCCTCTTCTCCGTAGCCAGCCACAGGCAGCCCTTCAGGGACTAGAGATCTCCTTGAGAAGCCGAGGACAGCGCCTGCAGCACCATGATGACAGCCCGTCCAACAAGTCACACTGCCCCGGGCCTCGCCATGCCCATACCGTCCTGTCTAGGCCATCGGCCCTCTCACAGGATTCAATGTAGCACTCAGTCCTCGGCACAGTCCACAGTATCCCGATCGGCGCCACCACTGTGCCAGCAGTTGCAGTCGAGGACCTGCCAAGGGAACCACCGAGGCCCAATTCCTCAACCCCTCCCACCGCCACCTAACAATCCCGCCTCCCGGTCCCCACCGCCCTGACCCCGATCCCACCCCGTCTGCCACTCAAGAACCTCACCGAGCCAAGTGAGGAAGCGACAGGTGCCTGGCCTCCGGCTCAACTCAGAAACCACCCAAGCTTCCTCTCTTTGGCTTTGAAAAGCACCCTGCTCCCACAAGGGCCCCTTCCAATATGGGAACCCGGCAAAAACACACCTCTCCAAGCCTCGAGCTCACTGGGTCTAGGCCAGCACATGCTCCGACTCATACCACCAGCAGGCAGCCTGGCGGCCTCGCCATCCCTCACTGCACCGTCACCAAGCACCTCGCAGTCGTGGATGAGCCAGCCAATGCGTGGACACGGGCCGACCCTCAGCCGCGAGCCTCTCCAATACTGCCGCCCTGTGTGCTGTTTGCATGCGTGTCCACAAGGGGAAGCTGGCCCTCACCCCTGACTATCCCCTAACCCCAGGGGAGGCAACGTGCTGGACCTCAGGTTCGATGAGGAGACGGTAGTGAGTGCTCACTCATTTTGTTCAGATTTTCCAAGGAATGCATATGAGGGGGTCATCATCGATCCGAGCACGTGCTGGGACGCCGCAAGAACCCAACAGCACAGGCTGGGCGGCTGCGAGGAGGAGCCAGTGACCTCGACATCATCCAACAGCATGGAGAATCCACAGCCCCCAGGCCACTCAGCAAGAGAAACAGTCCATCCACTCTGGAGCTCCTCGGCGGGTCCGAGGAACCCCTGGTATGCAATGAATGACACGTGTTGGGCCAGGGGAATGCGTACCATCCGTAGTGATCCCTGGCCAAGCTCAGCACCCTGGGCCCGTCGCACTTCTTCCGGGATTTCCTCGCACATCCAGTCTTCACACCACGCCAAGAAGGTCTGCCCATCTCAGCCGACGGCCAGCCGTGCCTGGCGACTGCACCTGAGAAGTGGGCAGCAATCACAGGCATGCTTTAGAACGCCACCCAGGTACTCAGAGAACAAGACCCAGGCCAACGGTACCCTGCGGGTGGGTAACGTTACCCTGCACCTGCTTCCCAAGGACCTTTGTCCCTTGGAGAAGACTCAATGCGGGCATGACAGACAACTCTTCAAAGGTACGCACGTACCAGTGCTTGTGTGCGTCAGGAGGTAAGTGAGTGGGCACCGGAGTGTGTTAGTCTCTGCGCAAAAGGGCGTCTAAGCGGCTTTCTGCGTGGGGCCCTGTAGGTGTGCCTGGGTCTCTGATTGTCTGTGTGCCCCTCTGCAAAGTCCTTGAACAGGCGAAGGCATGCCTGGAACACAGGGCCCTTGCCTCGGGATCCCCCACAGAATGCAGAACACCCCTGCCACCTTCAAGAGCCCTCAGGCACACCCTGAACTTGAAGGGCTGCTGCAACCAGCACCGGGCTCCCGATCTCCAACAACCTTGCCTTCTGACCAGAGCACATAGACTCGATGGGGGCCGGCCTCTCATCCATGGGAGTGATGGCCCCAGAGTCGTGGAGACCCCGCCAGCTCCTAGCACACCTGCTGTGCCCTTGACAGCCAGAGCCCATGCCACTGGGGACAACGGTACCTCGCACATGAAGGCCTTTGTCTTCGCCCTACACATGGCTACAGGGAAGATGCAGCCTGCCTTCTTCTCAAAGGCACTAAAGGACTTCAAGGCCAGGTGCCTCTTCCAGCCAACTAAGCCAAATTCCTATCCAGAGACGCGTGGGAAAGCTGACTATGGGAAGTGGTGGTCTTCAGACACCATGACCGGGAGTCGAACTCCTCGGACACCAGCCTACAGTCCCGGCCAGGTCCAGGCAGCTCCACGGCCCACCGCATCTACAGCCCTGAGCCCCAAAGAAACGCTCAAACGCTCGAGCCCTTGTGCAAAGTTCCCATCTCCTGCCCGCAGGGCGACTCACTCCGACAGCAAACCTCAGACGCGATGCCCACACGGGGCACACTGAGCACCAGGGAAGACAGTCAGCAACCATGGCGGTGGCGACGAAGTCCACCGCATGCCAGGTGACCGCACGCCTCTTCTCCTACATAGCAACACCACCAAGGACCTCACAGAGATACAAGGTGCCAACCAAGAGGACGAGACACACACTTCAAACAGAAGCCCACTGCCGCGCAAGCAGACCAGGAACCCTGCCCAGGGAGCAAGTGGCTGTCCACAGCAACACACCTGGCACCACAACCACTGCCCCATCTCAGCCACACCTCCGGGCTTCCTCCCGTAAACTGAGGGCCCTGCAAAAGGCCTCGGGGCCACCAAGGACGGCCATGTCGTGCCCTCCGGGAGATACACTTTCGCCTTGCCAACTCCCTGACCAGGGGCCAAAGGGAAGCTTCGCAGATTTCACCTTTCCTTAAGCTGGCCGGCCCCACTACTGAGCACGTAGATCTCTTCGAGGCGCCTGTAAGACATTCTTTGGTGTCATTCCTCTGGCATGGGGCCCCCAGGGCTACACCAAAGGCACCAGCGCAGCGCGTCCACAGGGACCGCCAAAGCCCTCTTCTCCGTAGGCAGCCACAGGCAGCCCTTCAGGGACTAGAGATCTCCTTGAGAAGCCGAGGACAGCGCCTGCAGCACCATGATGACAGCCCGTCCAACAAGTCACACTGCCCCGGGCCTCGCCATGCCCATACCGTCCTGTCTAGGCCATCGGCCCTCTCACAGGATTCAATGTAGCACTCAGTCCTCGGCACAGTCCACAGTATCCCGATCGGCGCCACCACTGTGCCAGCAGTTGCAGTCGAGGACCTGCCAAGGGAACCACCGAGGCCCAATTCCTCAACCCCTCCCACCGCCACCTAACAATCCCGCCTCCCGGTCCCCACCGCCCTGACCCCGATCCCACCCCGTCTGCCACTCAAGAACCTCACCGAGCCAAGTGAGGAAGCGACAGGTGCCTGGCCTCCGGCTCAACTCAGAAACCACCCAAGCTTCCTCTCTTTGGCTTTGAAAAGCACCCTGCTCCCACAAGGGCCCCGTCCAATATGGGAACCCGGCAAAAACACACCTCTCCAAGCCTCGAGCACACTGGGTCTAGGCCAGCACATGCTCCGACTCATACCACCAGCAGGCAGCCTGGCGGCCTCACCATCCCTCACTGCACCGTCACCAAGCACCTCGCAGTCGTGGATGAGCCAGCCAATGCGTGGACACGGGCCGACCCTCAGCCGCGAGCCTCTCCAATACTGCCGCCCTGTGTGCTGTTTGCATGCGGGTCCACAAGGGGAAGCTGGCCCTCACCCCTGACTATCCCCTAACCCCAGGGGAGGCAACGTGCTGGACCTCAGGTTCGATGAGGAGACGGTAGTGAGTGCTCACTCATTTTGTTCAGATTTTCCAAGGAATGCATATGAGGGGGTCATCATCGATCCGAGCACTTGCTGGGACGCCGCAAGAACCCAACAGCACAGGCTGGGCGGCTGCGAGGAGGAGCCAGTGACCTCGACATCATCCAACAGCATGGAGAATCCACAGCCCCCAGGCCACTCAGCAAGAGAAACAGTCCATCCACTCTGGAGCTCCTCGGCGGGTCCGAGGAACCCCTGGTATGCAATGAATGACACGTGTTGGGCCAGGGGAATGCGTACCATCCGTAGTGATCCCTGGCCAAGCTCAGCACCCTGGGCCCGTCGCACTTCTTCCGGGATTTCCTCGCACATCCAGTCTTCACACCACGCCAAGAAGGTCTGCCCATCTCAGCCGACGGCCAGCTCGTGCCTGGCGACTGCACCTGAGAAGTGGGCAGCAATCACAGGCATGCTTTAGAACGCCACCCAGGTACTCAGAGAACAAGACCCAGGCCAACGGTACCCTGGGGGTGGGTAACGTTACCCTGCACCTGCTTCCAAGGACCTTTGTCCCTTGGAGAAGACTCAATGCGGGCATGACAGACAACTCTTCAAAGGTACGCACGTACCAGTGCTTGTGTGTGTCAGGAGGTAAGTGAGTGGGCACCGGAGTGTGTTAGTCTCTGCGCAAAAGGGCATGTAAGCGGCTTTCTGCGTGGGGCCCTGCAGGTGTGCCTGGGTCTCTGATTGTCTGTGTGCCCCTCTGCAAAGTCCCTGAACAGGCGAAGGCATGCCTGGAACACAGGGCCCTTGCCTCGGGATCCCCCACAGAATGGCAGAACACCCCTGCCACCTTCAAGAGCCCTCAGGCACACCCTGAACTTGAAGGGCTGCTGCAACCAGCACCGGGCTCCCGATCTCCAACAACCTTGCCTTCTGACCAGAGCACATAGACTCGATGGGGGCCGGCCTCTCACCCATGGGAGTGATGGCCCCAGAGTCGTGGAGACCCCGCCAGCTCCTAGCACACCTGATGTGCCCTTGACAGCCAGAGCCCATGCCACTGGGGACAACGGTACCTCGCACATGAAGGCCTTTGTCTCCGCCCTACACATGGCTACAGGGAAGATGCAGCCTGCCTTCTTCTCAAAGGCACTAAAGGACTTCAAGGCCAGGTGCCTCTTCCAGCCAACTAAGCCAAATTCCTATCCAGAGACGCGTGGGAAAGCTGACTATGGGAAGTGGTGGTCTTCAGACACCATGACCGGGAGTCGAACTCCTCGGACACCAGCCTACAGTCCCGGCCAGGTCCAGGCAGCTCCACGGCCCACCGCATCTACAGCCCTGACCCCCGAAGAAACGCTCAAACGCTCGAGCCCTTGTGCAAAGTTCCCATCTCCTGCCCGCAGGGCGACTCACTCCGACAGCAAACCTCAGACGCGATGCCCACACGGGGCACACTGAGCACCAGGGAAGACAGTCAGCAACCATGGCGGTGGCGACGAAGTCCACCGCATGCCAGGTGACCGCACGCCTCTTCTCCTACATAGCAACACCACCAAGGACCTCACAGAGATACAAGGTGCCAACCAAGAGGACGAGACACACACTTCAAACAGAAGCCCACTGCCGCGCAAGCAGACCAGGAACCCTGCCCAGGGAGCAAGTGGCTGTCCACGGCAACACACCTGGCACCACAACCACTGCCCCATCTCAGCCACACCTCCGGGCTTCCTCCCGTAAACTGAGGGCCCTGCAAAAGGCCTCGGGGCCACCAAGGACGGCCATGTCGTGCCCTCCGGGAGATACACTTTCGCCTTGCCAACTCCCTGACCAGGGGCCAAAGGGAAGCTTCGCAGATTTCACCTTTCCTTAAGCTGGCCGGCCCCACTACTGAGCACGTAGATCTCTTCGAGGCGCCTGTAAGACATTCTTTGGTGTCATTCCTCTGGCATGGGGCCCCCAGGGCTACACCAAAGGCACCAGCGCAGCGCGTCCACAGGGACCGCCAAAGCCCTCTTCTCCGTAGGCAGCCACAGGCAGCCCTTCAGGGACTAGAGATCTCCTTGAGAAGCCGAGGACAGCGCCTGCAGCACCATGATGACAGCCCGTCCAAGAAGTCACACTGCCCCGGGCCTCGCCATGCCCATACCGTCCTGTCTAGGCCATCGGCCCTCTCACAGGATTCAATGTAGCACTCAGTCCTCGGCACAGTCCACAGTATCCCGATCGGCGCCACCACTGTGCCAGCAGTTGCAGTCGAGGACCTGCCAAGGGAACCACCGAGGCCCAATTCCTCAACCCCTCCCACCGCCACCTAACAATCCCGCCTCCCGGTCCCCACCGCCCTGACCCCGATCCCACCCCGTCTGCCACTCAAGAACCTCACCGAGCCAAGTGAGGAAGCGACAGGTGCCTGGCCTCCGGCTCAACTCAGAAACCACCCAAGCTTCCTCTCTTTGGCTTTGAAAAGCACCCTGCTCCCACAAGGGCCCCTTCCAATATGGGAACCCGGCAAAAACACACCTCTCCAAGCCTCGAGCACACTGGGTCTAGGCCAGCACATGCTCCGACTCATACCACCAGCAGGCAGCCTGGCGGCCTCACCATCCCTCACTGCACCGTCACCAAGCACCTCGCAGTCGTGGATGAGCCAGCCAATGCGTGGACACGGGCCGACCCTCAGCCGCGAGCCTCTCCAATACTGCCACCCTGTGTGCTGTTTGCATGCGGGTCCACAAGGGGAAGCTGGCCCTCACCCCTGACTATCCCCTAACCCCAGGGGAGGCAACGTGCTGGACCTCAGGTTCGATGAGGAGACGGTAGTGAGTACTCACTCATTTTGTTCAGATTTTCCAAGGAATGCATATGAGGGGGTCATCATCGATCCGAGCACTTGCTGGGACGCCGCAAGAACCCAACAGCACAGGCTGGGCGGCTGCGAGGAGGAGCCAGTGACCTCGACATCATCCAACAGCATGGAGAATCCACAGCCCCCAGGCCACTCAGCAAGAGAAACAGCCCATCCACTCTGGAGCTCCTCGGCGGGTCCGAGGAACCCCTGGTATGCAATGAATGACACGTGTTGGGCCAGGGGAATGCGTACCATCCGTAGTGATCCCTGGCCAAGCTCAGCACCCTGGGCCCGTCGCACTTCTTCCGGGATTTCCTCGCACATCCAGTCTTCACACCACGCCAAGAAGGTCTGCCCATCTCAGCCGACGGCCAGCCGTGCCTGGCGACTGCACCTGAGAAGTGGGCAGCAATCACAGGCATGCTTTAGAACGCCACCCAGGTACTCAGAGAACAAGACCCAGGCCAACGGTACCCTGGGGGTGGGTAACGTTACCCTGCACCTGCTTCCCAAGGACCTTTGTCCCTTGGAGAAGACTCAATGCGGGCATGACAGACAACTCTTCAAAGGTACGCACGTACCAGTGCTTGTGTGTGTCAGGAGGTAAGTGAGTGGGCACCGGAGTGTGTTAGTCTCTGCGCAAAAGGGCATGTAAGCGGCTTTCTGCGTGGGGCCCTGCAGGTGTGCCTGGGTCTCTGATTGTCTGTGTGCCCCTCTGCAAAGTCCCTGAACAGGCGAAGGCATGCCTGGAACACAGGGCCCTTGCCTCGGGATCCCCCACAGAATGGCAGAACACCCCTGCCACCTTCAAGAGCCCTCAGGCACACCCTGAACTTGAAGGGCTGCTGCAACCAGCACCGGGCTCCCGATCTCCAACAACCTTGCCTTCTGACCAGAGCACATAGACTCGATGGGGGCCGGCCTCTCACCCATGGGAGTGATGGCCCCAGAGTCGTGGAGACCCCGCCAGCTCCTAGCACACCTGATGTGCCCTTGACAGCCAGAGCCCATGCCACTGGGGACAACGGTACCTCGCACATGAAGGCCTTTGTCTCCGCCCTACACATGGCTACAGGGAAGATGCAGCCTGCCTTCTTCTCAAAGGCACTAAAGGACTTCAAGGCCAGGTGCCTCTTCCAGCCAACTAAGCCAAATTCCTATCCAGAGACGCGTGGGAAAGCTGACTATGGGAAGTGGTGGTCTTCAGACACCATGACCGGGAGTCGAACTCCTCGGACACCAGCCTACAGTCCCGGCCAGGTCCAGGCAGCTCCACGGCCCACCGCATCTACAGCCCTGACCCCCGAAGAAACGCTCAAACGCTCGAGCCCTTGTGCAAAGTTCCCATCTCCTGCCCGCAGGGCGACTCACTCCGACAGCAAACCTCAGACGCGATGCCCACACGGGGCACACTGAGCACCAGGGAAGACAGTCAGCAACCATGGCGGTGGCGACGAAGTCCACCGCATGCCAGGTGACCGCACGCCTCTTCTCCTACATAGCAACACCACCAAGGACCTCACAGAGATACAAGGTGCCAACCAAGAGGACGAGACACACACTTCAAACAGAAGCCCACTGCCGCGCAAGCAGACCAGGAACCCTGCCCAGGGAGCAAGTGGCTGTCCACGGCAACACACCTGGCACCACAACCACTGCCCCATCTCAGCCACACCTCCGGGCTTCCTCCCGTAAACTGAGGGCCCTGCAAAAGGCCTCGGGGCCACCAAGGACGGCCATGTCGTGCCCTCCGGGAGATACACTTTCGCCTTGCCAACTCCCTGACCAGGGGCCAAAGGGAAGCTGCGCAGATTTCACCTTTCCTTAAGCTGGCCGGCCCCACTACTGAGCATGTAGATCTCCTCGAGGCGCCTGTAAGACATTCTTTGGTGTCATTCCTCTGGCATGGGGCCCCCAGGGCTACACCAAAGGCACCAGCGCAGCGCGTCCACAGGGACCGCCAAAGCCCTCTTCTCCGTAGCCAGCCACAGGCAGCCCTTCAGGGACTAGAGATCTCCTTGAGAAGCCGAGGACAGCGCCTGCAGCACCATGATGACAGCCCGTCCAAGAAGTCAAACTTCCCCGGGCCTCGCCATGCCCATACCGTCCTGTCTAGGCCATCGGCCCTCTCACAGGATTCAATGTAGCACTCAGTCCTCGGCACAGTCCACAGTATCCTGATCGGCGCCACCACTGTGCCAGCAGTTGCAGTCGAGGACCTGCCAAGGGAACCACCGAGGCCCAATTCCTCAACCCCTCCCACCGCCACCTAACAATCCCGCCTCCCGGTCCCCACCGCCCTGACCCCGATCCCACCCCGTCTGCCACTCAAGAACCTCACCGAGCCAAGTGAGGAAGCGACAGGTGCCTGGCCTCCGGCTCAACTCAGAAACCACCCAAGCTTCCTCTCTTTGGCTTTGAAAAGCACCCTGCTCCCACAAGGGCCCCTTCCAATATGGGAACCCGGCAAAAACACACCTCTCCAAGCCTCGAGCTCACTGGGTCTAGGCCAGCACATGCTCCGACTCATACCACCAGCAGGCAGCCTGGCGGCCTCGCCATCCCTCACTGCACAGTCACCAAGCACCTCGCAGTCGTGGATGAGCCAGCCAATGCGTGGACACGGGCCGACCCTCAGCCGCGAGCCTCTCCAATACTGCCGCCCTGTGTGCTGTTTGCATGCGGGTCCACAAGGGGAAGCTGGCCCTCACCCCTGACTATCCCCTAACCCCAGGGGAGGCAACGTGCTGGACCTCAGGTTCGATGAGGAGACGGTAGTGAGTGCTCACTCATTTTGTTCAGATTTTCCAAGGAATGCATATGAGGGGGTCATCATCGATCCGAGCACGTGCTGGGACGCCGCAAGAACCCAACAGCACAGGCTGGGCGGCTGCGAGGAGGAGCCAGTGACCTCGACATCATCCAACAGCATGGAGAATCCACAGCCCCCAGGCCACTCAGCAAGAGAAACAGTCCATCCACTCTGGAGCTCCTCGGCGGGTCCGAGGAACCCCTGGTATGCAATGAATGACACGTGTTGGGCCAGGGGAATGCGTACCATCCGTAGTGATCCCTGGCCAAGCTCAGCACCCTGGGCCCGTCGCACTTCTTCCGGGATTTCCTCGCACATCCAGTCTTCACACCACGCCAAGAAGGTCTGCCCATCTCAGCCGACGGCCAGCCGTGCCTGGCGACTGCACCTGAGAAGTGGGCAGCAATCACAGGCATGCTTTAGAACGCCACCCAGGTACTCAGAGAACAAGACCCAGGCCAACGGTACCCTGGGGGGGGGTAACGTTACCCTGCACCTGCTTCCCAAGGACCTTTGTCCCTTGGAGAAGACTCAATGCGGGCATGACAGACAACTCTTCAAAGGTACGCACGTACCAGTGCTTGTGTGCGTCAGGAGGTAAGTGAGTGGGCACCGGAGTGTGTTAGTCTCTGCGCAAAAGGGCGTCTAAGCGGCTTTCTGCGTGGGGCCCTGTAGGTGTGCCTGGGTCTCTGATTGTCTGTGTGCCCCTCTGCAAAGTCCTTCAACAGTCGAAGGCATGCCTGGAACACAGGGCCCTTGCCTCGGGATCCCCCACAGAATGGCAGAACACCCCTGCCACCTTCAACAGCCCTCAGGCACACCCTGAACTTGAAGGGCTGCTGCAACCAGCACCGGGCTCCCGATCTCCAACAACCTTGCCTTCTGACCAGAGCACATAGACTCGATGGGGGCCGGCCTCTCACCCATGGGAGTGACTGCCCCAGAGTCGTGGAGACCCCGCCAGCTCCTAGCACACCTGATGTGCCCTTGACAGCCAGAGCCCATGCCACTGGGGACAATGGTACCTCGCACATGAAGGCCTTTGTCTCCGCCCTACACATGGCTACAGGGAAGATGCAGCCTGCCTTCTTCTCAAAGGCACTAAAGGACTTCAAGGCCAGGTGCCTCTTCCAGCCAACTAAGCCAAATTCCTATCCAGAGACGCGTGGGAAAGCTGACTATGGGAAGTGGTGGTCTTCAGACACCATGACCGGGAGTCGAACTCCTCGGACACCAGCCTACAGTCCCGGCCAGGTCCAGGCAGCTCCACGGCCCACCGCATCTACAGCCCTGACCCCCAAAGAAACGCTCAAACGCTCGAGCCCTTGTGCAAAGTTCCCATCTCCAGCCCGCAGGGCAACTCACTCCGACAGCAAACCTCAGACGCGATGCCCACACGGGGCACACTGAGCACCAGGGAAGACAGTCAGCAACCATGGCGGTGGCGACGAAGTCCACCGCATGCCAGGTGACCGCACGCCTCTTCTCCTACATAGCAACACCACCAAGGACCTCACAGAGATACAAGGTGCCAACCAAGAGGACGAGACACACACTTCAAACAGAAGCCCACTGCCGCGCAAGCAGACCAGGAACCCTGCCCAGGGAGCAAGTGGCTGTCCACGGCAACACACCTGGCACCACAACCACTGCCCCATCTCAGCCTCACCTCCGGGCTTCCTCCCGTAAACTGAGGGCCCTGCAAAAGGCCTCGGGGCCACCAAGGATGGCCATGTCGTGCCCTCCAGGAGATACACTTTCGCCTTGCCAACTCCCTGACCAGGGGCCAAAGGGAAGCTTCGCAGATTTCACCTTTCCTTAAGCTGGCCGGCCCCACTACTGAGCACGTAGATCTCTTCGAGGCGCCTGTAAGACATTCTTTGGTGTCATTCCTCTGGCATGGGGCCCCCAGGGCTACACCAAAGGCACCAGCGCAGCGCGTCCACAGGGACCGCCAAAGCCCTCTTCTCCGTAGCCAGCCACAGGCAGCCCTTCAGGGACTAGAGATCTCCTTGAGAAGCCGAGGACAGCGCCTGCAGCACCATGATGACAGCCCGTCCAACAAGTCACACTGCCCCGGGCCTCGCCATGCCCATACCGTCCTGTCTAGGCCATCGGCCATCTCACAGGATTCAATGTAGCACTCAGTCCTCGGCACAGTCCACAGTAACCCGATCGGCGCCACCACTGTGCCAGCAGTTGCAGTCGAGGACCTGCCAAGGGAACCACCGAGGCCCAATTCCTCAACCCCTCCCACCGCCACCTAACATTCCCGCCTCCCGGTCCCCACCGCCCTGACCCCGATCCCACCCCGTCTGCCACTCAAGAACCTCACCGAGCCAAGTGAGGAAGCGACAGGTGCCTGGCCTCCGGCTCAACTCAGAAACCACCCAAGCTTCCTCTCTTTGGCTTTGAAAAGCACCCTGCTCCCACAAGGGCCCCATCCAATATGGGAACCCGGCAAAAACACACCTCTCCAAGCCTCGAGCTCACTGGGTCTAGGCCAGCACATGCTCCAACTCATACCACCAGCAGGCAGCCTGGCGGCCTCGCCATCCCTCACTGCACTGTCACCAAGCACCTCGCAGTCGTGGATGAGCCAGCCAATGCATGGACACGGGCCGACCCTCAGCCGCGAGCCTCTCCAATACTGCCGCCCTGTGTGCTGTTTGCATGCGTGTCCACAAGGGGAAGCTGGCCCTCACCCCTGACTATCCCCTAACCCCAGGGGAGGCAACGTGCTGGACCTCAGGTTCGATGAGGAGACGGTAGTGAGTGCTCACTCATTTTGTTCAGATTTTCCAAGGAATGCATATGAGGGGGTCATCATCGATCCGAGCACGTGCTGGGACGCCGCAAGAACCCAACAGCACAGGCTGGGCGGCTGCGAGGAGGAGCCAGTGACCTCGACATCATCCAACAGCATGGAGAATCCACAGCCCCCAGGCCACTCAGCAAGAGAAACAGTCCATCCACTCTGGAGCTCCTCGGCGGGTCCGAGGAACCCCTGGTATGCAATGAATGACACGTGTTGGGCCAGGGGAATGCGTACCATCCGTAGTGATCCCTGGCCAAGCTCAGCACCCTGGGCCCGTCGCACTTCTTCCGGGATTTCCTCGCACATCCAGTCTTCACACCACGCCAAGAAGGTCTGCCCATCTCAGCCGACGGCCAGCCGTGCCTGGCGACTGCACCTGAGAAGTGGGCAGCAATCACAGGCATGCTTTAGAACGCCACCCAGGTACTCAGAGAACAAGACCCAGGCCAACGGTACCCTGGGGGGGGGGAACGTTACCCTGCACCTGCTTCCCAAGGACCTTTGTCCCTTGGAGAAGACTCAATGCGGGCATGACAGACAACTCTTCAAAGGTACGCACGTACCACTGCTTGTGTGCGTCAGGAGGTAAGTGAGTGGGCACCGGAGTGTGTTAGTCTCTGCGCAAAAGGGCGTCTAAGCGGCTTTCTGCGTGGGGCCCTGTAGGTGTGCCTGGGTCTCTGATTGTCTGTGTGCCCCTCTGCAAAGTCCTTGAACAGGCGAAGGCATGCCTGGAACACAGGGCCCTTGCCTCGGGATCCCCCACAGAATGGCAGAACACCCCTGCCACCTTCAAGAGCCCTCAGGCACACCCTGAACTTGAAGGGCTGCTGCAACCAGCACCGGGCTCCCGATCTCCAACAACCTTGCCTTCTGACCAGAGCACATAGACTCGATGGGGGCCGGCCTCTCACCCATGGGAGTGATGGCCCCAGAGTCGTGGAGACCCCGCCAGCTCCTAGCACACCTGATGTGCCCTTGACAGCCAGAGCCCATGCCACTGGGGACAACGGTACCTCGCACATGAAGGCCTTTGTCTCCGCCCTACACATGGCTACAGGGAAGATGCAGCCTGCCTTCTTCTCAAAGGCACTAAAGGACTTCAAGGCCAGGTGCCTCTTCCAGCCAACTAAGCCAAATTCCTATCCAGAGACACGTGGGAAAGCTGACTATGGGAAGTGGTGGTCTTCAGACACCATGACCGGGAGTCGAACTCCTCGGACACCAGCCTACAGTCCCGGCCAGGTCCAGGCAGCTCCACAGCCCACCGCATCTACAGCCCTGACCCCCGAAGAAACGCTCAAACGCTCGAGCCCTTGTGCAAAGTTCCCATCTCCTGCCCGCAGGGCGACTCACTCCGACAGCAAACCTCAGACGCGATGCCCACACGGGGCACACTGAGCACCAGGGAAGACAGTCAGCAACCATGGCGGTGGCGACGAAGTCCACCGCATGCCAGGTGACCGCACGCCTCTTCTCCTACATAGCAACACCACCAAGGACCTCACAGAGATACAAGGTGCCAACCAAGAGGACGAGACACACACTTCAAACAGAAGCCCACTGCCGCGCAAGCAGACCAGGAACCCTGCCCAGGGAGCAAGTGGCTGTCCACGGCAACACACCTGGCACCACAACCACTGCCCCATCTCAGCCACACCTCCGGGCTTCCTCCCGTAAACTGAGGGCCCTGCAAAAGGCCTCGGGGCCCCCAAGGACGGCCATGTCCTGCCCTCCGGGAGATACACTTTCGCCTTGCCAACTCCCTGACCAGGGGCCAAAGGGAAGCTTCGCAGATTTCACCTTTCCTTAAGCTGGCCGGCCCCACTACTGAGCACGTAGATCTCTTCGAGGCGCCTGTAAGACATTCTTTGGTGTCATTCCTCTGGCATGGGGCCCCCAGGGCTACACCAAAGGCACCAGCGCAGCGCGTCCACAGGGACCGCCAAAGCCCTCTTCTCCGTAGCCAGCCACAGGCAGCCCTTCAGGGACTAGAGATCTCCTTGAGAAGCCGAGGACAGCGCCTGCAGCACCATGATGACAGCCCGTCCAAGAAGTCACACTGCCCCGGGCCTCGCCATGCCCATACCGTCCTGTCTAGGCCATCGGCCATCTCACAGGATTCAATGTAGCACTCAGTCCTCGGCACAGTCCACAGTAACCCGATCGGCGCCACCACTGTGCCAGCAGTTGCAGTCGAGGACCTGCCAAGGGAACCACCGAGGCCTAATTCCTCAACCCCTCCCACCGCCACCTAACAATCCCGCCTCCCGGTCCCCACCGCCCTGACCCCGATCCCACCCCGTCTGCCACTCAAGAACCTCACCGAGCCAAGTGAGGAAGCGACAGGTGCCTGGCCTCCGGCTCAACTCAGAAACCACCCAAGCTTCCTCTCTTTGGCTTTGAAAAGCACCCTGCTCCCACAAGGGCCCCTTCCAATATGGGAACCCGGCAAAAACACACCTCTCCAAGCCTCGAGCTCACTGGGTCTAGGCCAGCACATGCTCCGACTCATACCACCAGCAGGCAGCCTGGCGGCCTCGCCATCCCTCACTGCACAGTCACCAAGCACCTCGCAGTCGTGGATGAGCCAGCCAATGCGTGGACACGGGCCGACCCTCAGCCGCGAGCCTCTCCAATACTGCCGCCCTGTGTGCTGTTTGCATGCGTGTCCACAAGGGGAAGCTGGCCCTCACCCCTGACTATCCCCTAACCCCAGGGGAGGCAACGTGCTGGACCTCAGGTTCGATGAGGAGACGGTAGTGAGTGCTCACTCATTTTGTTCAGATTTTCCAAGGAATGCATATGAGGGGGTCATCATCGATCCGAGCACGTGCTGGGACGCCGCAAGAACCCAACAGCACAGGCTGGGCGGCTGCGAGGAGGAGCCAGTGACCTCGACATCATCCAACAGCATGGAGAATCCACAGCCCCCAGGCCACTCAGCAAGAGAAACAGTCCATCCACTCTGGAGCTCCTCGGCGGGTCCGAGGAACCCCTGGTATGCAATGAATGACACGTGTTGGGCCAGGGGAATGCGTACCATCCGTAGTGATCCCTGGCCAAGCTCAGCACCCTGGGCCCGTCGCACTTCTTCCGGGATTTCCTCGCACATCCAGTCTTCACACCACGCCAAGAAGGTCTGCCCATCTCAGCCGACGGCCAGCCGTGCCTGGCGACTGCACCTGAGAAGTGGGCAGCAATCACAGGCATGCTTTAGAACGCCACCCAGGTACTCAGAGAACAAGACCCAGGCCAACGGTACCCTGCGGGTGGGTAACGTTACCCTGCACCTGCTTCCCAAGGACCTTTGTCCCTTGGAGAAGACTCAATGCGGGCATGACAGACAACTCTTCAAAGGTACGCAGGTACCAGTGCTTGTGTGCGTCAGGAGGTAAGTGAGTGGGCACCGGAGTGTGTTAGTCTCTGCGCAAAAGGGCGTCTAAGCGGCTTTCTGCGTGGGGCCCTGTAGGTGTGCCTGGGTCTCTGATTGTCTGTGTGCCCCTCTGCAAAGTCCTTGAACAGGCGAAGGCATGCCTGGAACACAGGGCCCTTGCCTCGGGATCCCCCACAGAATGCAGAACACCCCTGCCACCTTCAAGAGCCCTCAGGCACACCCTGAACTTGAAGGGCTGCTGCAACCAGCACCGGGCTCCCGATCTCCAACAACCTTGCCTTCTGACCAGAGCACATAGACTCGATGGGGGCCGGCCTCTCATCCATGGGAGTGATGGCCCCAGAGTCGTGGAGACCCCGCCAGCTCCTAGCACACCTGCTGTGCCCTTGACAGCCAGAGCCCATGCCACTGGGGACAACGGTACCTCGCACATGAAGGCCTTTGTCTTCGCCCTACACATGGCTACAGGGAAGATGCAGCCTGCCTTCTTCTCAAAGGCACTAAAGGACTTCAAGGCCAGGTGCCTCTTCCAGCCAACTAAGCCAAATTCCTATCCAGAGACGCGTGGGAAAGCTGACTATGGGAAGTGGTGGTCTTCAGACACCATGACCGGGAGTCGAACTCCTCGGACACCAGCCTACAGTCCCGGCCAGGTCCAGGCAGCTCCACGGCCCACCGCATCTACAGCCCTGAGCCCCGAAGAAACGCTCAAACGCTCGAGCCCTTGTGCAAAGTTCCCATCTCCTGCCCGCAGGGCGACTCACTCCGACAGCAAACCTCAGACGCGATGCCCACACGGGGCACACTGAGCACCAGGGAAGACAGTCAGCAACCATGGCGGTGGCGACGAAGTCCACCGCATGCCAGGTGACCGCACGCCTCTTCTCCTACATAGCAACACCACCAAGGACCTCACAGAGATACAAGGTGCCAACCAAGAGGACGAGACACACACTTCAAACAGAAGCCCACTGCCGCGCAAGCAGACCAGGAACCCTGCCCAGGGAGCAAGTGGCTGTCCACAGCAACACACCTGGCACCACAACCACTGCCCCATCTCAGCCACACCTCCGGGCTTCCTCCCGTAAACTGAGGGCCCTGCAAAAGGCCTCGGGGCCACCAAGGACGGCCATGTCGTGCCCTCCGGGAGATACACTTTCGCCTTGCCAACTCCCTGACCAGGGGCCAAAGGGAAGCTGCGCAGATTTCACCTTTCCTTAAGCTGGCCGGCCCCACTACTGAGCACGTAGATCTCTTCGAGGCGCCTGTAAGACATTCTTTGGTGTCATTCCTCTGGCATGGGGCCCCCAGGGCTACACCAAAGGCACCAGCGCAGCGCGTCCACAGGGACCGCCAAAGCCCTCTTCTCCGTAGGCAGCCACAGGCAGCCCTTCAGGGACTAGAGATCTCCTTGAGAAGCCGAGGACAGCGCCTGCAGCACCATGATGACAGCCCGTCCAAGAAGTCACACTGCCCCGGGCCTCGCCATGCCCATACCGTCCTGTCTAGGCCATCGGCCCTCTCACAGGATTCAATGTAGCACTCAGTCCTCGGCACAGTCCACAGTATCCCGATCGGCGCCACCACTGTGCCAGCAGTTGCAGTCGAGGACCTGCCAAGGGAACCACCGAGGCCCAATTCCTCAACCCCTCCCACCGCCACCTAACAATCCCGCCTCCCGGTCCCCACCGCCCTGACCCCGATCCCACCCCGTCTGCCACTCAAGAACCTCACCGAGCCAAGTGAGGAAGCGACAGGTGCCTGGCCTCCGGCTCAACTCAGAAACCACCCAAGCTTCCTCTCTTTGGCTTTGAAAAGCACCCTGCTCCCACAAGGGCCCCTTCCAATATGGGAACCCGGCAAAAACACACCTCTCCAAGCCTCGAGCACACTGGGTCTAGGCCAGCACATGCTACGACTCATACCACCAGCAGGCAGCCTGGCGGCCTCACCATCCCTCACTGCACCGTCATCAAGCACCTCGCAGTCGTGGATGAGCCAGCCAATGCGTGGACACGGGCCGACCCTCAGCCGCGAGCCTCTCCAATACTGCCGCCCTGTGTGCTGTTTGCATGCGTGTCCACAAGGGGAAGCTGGCCCTCACCCCTGACTATCCCCTAACCCCAGGGGAGGCAACGTGCTGGACCTCAGGTTCGATGAGGAGACGGTAGTGAGTGCTCACTCATTTTGTTCAGATTTTCCAAGGAATGCATATGAGGGGGTCATCATCGATCCGAGCACTTGCTGGGACGCCGCAAGAACCCAACAGCACAGGCTGGGCGGCTGCGAGGAGGAGCCAGTGACCTCGACATCATCCAACAGCATGGAGAATCCACAGCCCCCAGGCCACTCAGCAAGAGAAACAGTCCATCCACTCTGGAGCTCCTCGGCGGGTCCGAGGAACCCCTGGTATGCAATGAATGACACGTGTTGGGCCAGGGGAATGCGTACCATCCGTAGTGATCCCTGGCCAAGCTCAGCACCCTGGGCCCGTCGCACTTCTTCCGGGATTTCCTCGCACATCCAGTCTTCACACCACGCCAAGAAGGTCTGCCCATCTCAGCCGACGGCCAGCCGTGCCTGGCGACTGCACCTGAGAAGTGGGCAGCAATCACAGGCATGCTTTAGAACGCCACCCAGGTACTCAGAGAACAAGACCCAGGCCAACGGTACCCTGGGGGTGGGTAACGTTACCCTGCACCTGCTTCCCAAGGACCTTTGTCCCTTGGAGAAGACTCAATGCGGGCATGACAGACAACTCTTCAAAGGTACGCACGTACCAGTGCTTGTGTGTGTCAGGAGGTAAGTGAGTGGGCACCGGAGTGTGTTAGTCTCTGCGCAAAAGGGCATGTAAGCGGCTTTCTGCGTGGGGCCCTGCAGGTGTGCCTGGGTCTCTGATTGTCTGTGTGCCCCTCTGCAAAGTCCCTGAACAGGCGAAGGCATGCCTGGAACACAGGGCCCTTGCCTCGGGATCCCCCACAGAATGGCAGAACACCCCTGCCACCTTCAAGAGCCCTCAGGCACACCCTGAACTTGAAGGGCTGCTGCAACCAGCACCGGGCTCCCGATCTCCAACAACCTTGCCTTCTGACCAGAGCACATAGACTCGATGGGGGCCGGCCTCTCACCCATGGGAGTGATGGCCCCAGAGTCGTGGAGACCCCGCCAGCTCCTAGCACACCTGATGTGCCCTTGACAGCCAGAGCCCATGCCACTGGGGACAACGGTACCTCGCACATGAAGGCCTTTGTCTCCGCCCTACACATGGCTACAGGGAAGATGCAGCCTGCCTTCTTCTCAAAGGCACTAAAGGACTTCAAGGCCAGGTGCCTCTTCCAGCCAACTAAGCCAAATTCCTATCCAGAGACGCGTGGGAAAGCTGACTATGGGAAGTGGTGGTCTTCAGACACCATGACCGGGAGTCGAACTCCTCGGACACCAGCCTACAGTCCCGGCCAGGTCCAGGCAGCTCCACGGCCCACCGCATCTACAGCCCTGACCCCCGAAGAAACGCTCAAACGCTCGAGCCCTTGTGCAAAGTTCCCATCTCCTGCCCGCAGGGCGACTCACTCCGACAGCAAACCTCAGACGCGATGCCCACACGGGGCACACTGAGCACCAGGGAAGACAGTCAGCAACCATGGCGGTGGCGACGAAGTCCACCGCATGCCAGGTGACCGCACGCCTCTTCTCCTACATAGCAACACCACCAAGGACCTCACAGAGATACAAGGTGCCAACCAAGAGGACGAGACACACACTTCAAACAGAAGCCCACTGCCGCGCAAGCAGACCAGGAACCCTGCCCAGGGAGCAAGTGGCTGTCCACGGCAACACACCTGGCACCACAACCACTGCCCCATCTCAGCCACACCTCCGGGCTTCCTCCCGTAAACTGAGGGCCCTGCAAAAGGCCTCGGGGCCACCAAGGACGGCCATGTCGTGCCCTCCGGGAGATACACTTTCGCCTTGCCAACTCCCTGACCAGGGGCCAAAGGGAAGCTGCGCAGATTTCACCTTTCCTTAAGCTGGCCGGCCCCACTACTGAGCACGTAGATCTCTTCGAGGCGCCTGTAAGACATTCTTTGGTGTCATTCCTCTGGCATGGGGCCCCCAGGGCTACACCAAAGGCACCAGCGCAGCGCGTCCACAGGGACCGCCAAAGCCCTCTTCTCCGTAGCCAGCCACAGGCAGCCCTTCAGGGACTAGAGATCTCCTTGAGAAGCCGAGGACAGCGCCTGCAGCACCATGATGACAGCCCGTCCAAGAAGTCACACTGCCCCGGGCCTCGCCATGCCCATACCGTCCTGTCTAGGCCATCGGCCATCTCACAGGATTCAATGTAGCACTCAGTCCTCGGCACAGTCCACAGTATCCCGATCGGCGCCACCACTGTGCCAGCAGTTGCAGTCGAGGACCTGCCAAGGGAACCACCGAGGCCTAATTCCTCAACCCCTCCCACCGCCACCTAACAATCCCGCCTCCCGGTCCCCACCGCCCTGACCCCGATCCCACCCCGTCTGCCACTCAAGAACCTCACCGAGCCAAGTGAGGAAGCGACAGGTGCCTGGCCTCCGGCTCAACTCAGAAACCACCCAAGCTTCCTCTCTTTGGCTTTGAAAAGCACCCTGCTCCCACAAGGGCCCCATCCAATATGGGAAGCCGGCAAAAACACACCTCTCCAAGCCTCGAGCTCACTGGGTCTAGGCCAACACATGCTCCGACTCATACCACCAGCAGGCAGCCTGGCGGCCTCGCCATCCCTCACTGCACAGTCACCAAGCACCTCGCAGTCGTGGATGAGCCAGCCAATGCGTGGACACGGGCCGACCCTCAGCCGCGAGCCTCTCCAATACTGCCGCCCTGTGTGCTGTTTGCATGCGTGTCCACAAGGGGAAGCTGGCCCTCACCCCTGACTATCCCCTAACCCCAGGGCAGGCAACGTGCTGGACCTCAGGTTCGATGAGGAGACGGTAGTGAGTGCTCACTCATTTTGTTCAGATTTTCCAAGGAATGCATATGAGGGGGTCATCATCGATCCGAGCACGTGCTGGGACGCCGCAAGAACCCAACAGCACAGGCTGGGCGGCTGCGAGGAGGAGCCAGTGACCTCGACATCATCCAACAGCATGGAGAATCCACAGCCCCCAGGCCACTCAGCAAGAGAAACAGTCCATCCACTCTGGAGCTCCTCGGCGGGTCCGAGGAACCCCTGGTATGCAATGAATGACACGTGTTGGGCCAGGGGAATGCGTACCATCCGTAGTGATCCCTGGCCAAGCTCAGCACCCTGGGCCCGTCGCACTTCTTCCGGGATTTCCTCGCACATCCAGTCTTCACACCACGCCAAGAAGGTCTGCCCATCTCAGCCGACGGCCAGCCGTGCCTGGCGACTGCACCTGAGAAGTGGGCAGCAATCACAGGCATGCTTTAGAACGCCACCCAGGTACTCAGAGAACAAGACCCAGGCCAACGGTACCCTGGGGGTGGGTAACGTTACCCTGCACCTGCTTCCCAAGGACCTTTGTCCCTTGGAGAAGACTCAATGCGGGCATGACAGACAACTCTTCAAAGGTACGCACGTACCAGTGCTTGTGTGCGTCAGGAGGTAAGTGAGTGGGCACCGGAGTGTGTTAGTCTCTGCGCAAAAGGGCGTCTAAGCGGCTTTCTGCGTGGGGCCCTGTAGGTGTGCCTGGGTCTCTGATTGTCTGTGTGCCCCTCTGCAAAGTCCTTGAACAGGCGAAGGCATGCCTGGAACACAGGGCCCTTGCCTCGGGATCCCCCACAGAATGGCAGAACACCCCTGCCACCTTCAAGAGCCCTCAGGCACACCCTGAACTTGAAGGGCTGCTGCAACCAGCACCGGGCTCCCGATCTCCAACAACCTTGCCTTCTGACCAGAGCACATAGACTCGATGGGGGCCCTCCTCTCACCCATGGGAGTGATGGCCCCAGAGTCGTGGAGACCCCGCCAGCTCCTAGCACACCTGATGTGCCCTTGACAGCCAGAGCCCATGCCACTGGGGACAACGGTACCTCGCACATGAAGGCCTTTGTCTCCGCCCTACACATGGCTACAGGGAAGATGCAGCCTGCCTTCTTCTCAAAGGCACTAAAGGACTTCAAGGCCAGGTGCCTCTTCCAGCCAACTAAGCCAAATTCCTATCCAGAGACGCGTGGGAAAGCTGACTATGGGAAGTGGTGGTCTTCAGACACCATGACCGGGAGTCGAACTCCTCGGACACCAGCCTACAGTCCCGGCCAGGTCCAGGCAGCTCCACGGCCCACCGCATCTACAGCCCTGACCCCCGAAGAAACGCTCAAACGCTCGAGCCCTTGTGCAAAGTTCCCATCTCCTGCCCGCAGGGCGACTCACTCCGACAGCAAACCTCAGACGCGATGCCCACACGGGGCACACTGAGCACCAGGGAAGACAGTCAGCAACCATGGCGGTGGCGACGAAGTCCACCGCATGCCAGGTGACCGCACGCCTCTTCTCCTACATAGCAACACCACCAAGGACCTCACAGAGATACAAGGTGCCAACCAAGAGGACGAGACACACACTTCAAACAGAAGCCCACTGCCGCGCAAGCAGACCAGGAACCCTGCCCAGGGAGCAAGTGGCTGTCCACGGCAACACACCTGGCACCACAACCACTGCCCCATCTCAGCCACACCTCCGGGCTTCCTCCCGTAAACTGAGGGCCCTGCAAAAGGCCTCGGGGCCACCAAGGACGGCCATGTCCTGCCCTCCGGGAGATACACTTTCGCCTTGCCAACTCCCTGACCAGGGGCCAAAGGGAAGCTTCGCAGATTTCACCTTTCCTTAAGCTGGCCGGCCCCACTACTGAGCACGTAGATCTCTTCGAGGCGCCTGTAAGACATTCTTTGGTGTCATTCCTCTGGCATGGGGCCCCCAGGCCTACACCAAAGGCACCAGCGCAGTGCGTCCACAGGGACCGCCAAAGCCCTCTTCTCCGTAGCCAGCCACAGGCAGCCCTTCAGGGACTAGAGATCTCCTTGAGAAGCCGAGGACAGCGCCTGCAGCACCATGATGACAGCCCGTCCAAGAAGTCACACTGCCCCGGGCCTCGCCATGCCCATACCGTCCTGTCTAGGCCATCGGCCATCTCACAGGATTCAATGTAGCACTCAGTCCTCGGCACAGTCCACAGTAACCCGATCGGCGCCACCACTGTGCCAGCAGTTGCAGTCGAGGACCTGCCAAGGGAACCACCGAGGCCTAATTCCTCAACCCCTCCCACCGCCACCTAACAATCCCGCCTCCCGGTCCCCACCGCCCTGACCCCGATCCCACCCCGTCTGCCACTCAAGAACCTCACCGAGCCAAGCGAGGAAGCGACAGGTGCCTGGCCTCCGGCTCAACTCAGAAACCACCCAAGCTTCCTCTCTTTGGCTTTGAAAAGCACTCTGGTCCCACAAGGGCCCCTTCCAATATGGGAACCCGGCAAAAACACACCTCTCCAAGCCTCGAGCTCACTGGGTCTAGGCCAGCACATGCTCCGACTCATACCACCAGCAGGCAGCCTGGCGGCCTCGCCATCCCTCACTGCACCGTCACCAAGCACCTCGCAGTCGTGGATGAGCCAGCCAATGCGTGGACACGGGCCGACCCTCAGCCGCGAGCCTCTCCAATACTGCCGCCCTGTGTGCTGTTTGCATGCGTGTCCACAAGGGGAAGCTGGCCCTCACCCCGACTATCCCCTAACCCCAGGGGAGGCAACGTGCTGGACCTCAGGTTCGATGAGGAGACAGTAGTGAGTGCTCACTCATTTTGTTCAGATTTTCCAAGGAATGCATATGAGGGGGTCATCATCGATCCGAGCACGTGCTGGGACGCCGCAAGAACCCAACAGCACAGGCTGGGCGGCTGCGAGGAGGAGCCAGTGACCTCGACATCATCCAACAGCATGGAGAATCCACAGCCCCCAGGCCACTCAGCAAGAGAAACAGTCCATCCACTCTGGAGCTCCTCGGCGGGTCCGAGGAACCCCTGGTATGCAATGAATGACACGTGTTGGGCCAGGGGAATGCGTACCATCCGTAGTGATCCCTGGCCAAGCTCAGCACCCTGGGCCCGTCGCACTTCTTCCGGGATTTCCTCGCACATCCAGTCTTCACACCACGCCAAGAAGGTCTGCCCATCTCAGCCGACGGCCAGCCGTGCCTGGCGACTGCACCTGAGAAGTGGGCAGCAATCACAGGCATGCTTTAGAACGCCACCCAGGTACTCAGAGAACAAGACCCAGGCCAACGGTACCCTGGGGGTGGGTAACGTTACCCTGCACCTGCTTCCCAAGGACCTTTGTCCCTTGGAGAAGACTCAATGCGGGCATGACAGACAACTCTTCAAAGGTACGCACGTACCAGTGCTTGTGTGCGTCAGGAGGTAAGTGAGTGGGCACCGGAGTGTGTTAGTCTCTGCGCAAAAGGGCGTCTAAGCGGCTTTCTGCGTGGGGCCCTGTAGGTGTGCCTGGGTCTCTGATTGTCTGTGTGCCCCTCTGCAAAGTCCTTGAACAGGCGAAGGCATGCCTGGAACACAGGGCCCTTGCCTCGGGATCCCCCACAGAATGGCAGAACACCCCTGCCACCTTCAAGAGCCCTCAGGCACACCCTGAACTTGAAGGGCTGCTGCAACCAGCACCGGGCTCCCGATCTCCAACAACCTTGCCTTCTGACCAGAGCACATAGACTCGATGGGGGCCGGCCTCTCACCCATGGGAGTGATGGCCCCAGAGTCGTGGAGACCCCGCCAGCTCCTAGCACACCTGATGTGCCCTTGACAGCCAGAGCCCATGCCACTGGGGACAACGGTACCTCGCACATGAAGGCCTTTGTCTCCGCCCTACACATGGCTACAGGGAAGATGCAGCCTGCCTTCTTCTCAAAGGCACTAAAGGACTTCAAGGCCAGGTGCCTCTTCCAGCCAACTAAGCCAAATTCCTATCCAGAGACGCGTGGGAAAGCTGACTATGGGAAGTGGTGGTCTTCAGACACCATGACCGGGAGTCGAACTCCTCGGACACCAGCCTACAGTCCCGGCCAGGTCCAGGCAGCTCCACGGCCCACCGCATCTACAGCCCTGACCCCCGAAGAAACGCTCAAACGCTCGAGCCCTTGTGCAAAGTTCCCATCTCCTGCCCGCAGGGCGACTCACTCCGACAGCAAACCTCAGACGCGATGCCCACACGGGGCACACTGAGCACCAGGGAAGACAGTCAGCAACCATGGCGGTGGCGACGAAGTCCACCGCATGCCAGGTGACCGCACGCCTCTTCTCCTACATAGCAACACCACCAAGGACCTCACAGAGATACAAGGTGCCAACCAAGAGGACGAGACACACACTTCAAACAGAAGCCCACTGCCGCGCAAGCAGACCAGGAACCCTGCCCAGGGAGCAAGTGGCTGTCCACGGCAACACACCTGGCACCACAACCACTGCCCCATCTCAGCCACACCTCCGGGCTTCCTCCCGTAAACTGAGGGCCCTGCAAAAGGCCTCGGGGCCCCCAAGGACGGCCATGTCGTGCCCTCCGGGAGATACACTTTCGCCTTGCCAACTCCCTGACCAGGGGCCAAAGGGAAGCTTCGCAGATTTCACCTTTCCTTAAGCTGGCCGGCCCCACTACTGAGCACGTAGATCTCTTCGAGGCGCCTGTAAGACATTCTTTGGTGTCATTCCTCTGGCATGGGGCCCCCAGGCCTACACCAAAGGCACCAGCGCAGTGCGTCCACAGGGACCGCCAAAGCCCTCTTCTCCGTAGCCAGCCACAGGCAGCCCTTCAGGGACTAGAGATCTCCTTGAGAAGCCGAGGACAGCGCCTGCAGCACCATGATGACAGCCCGTCCAAGAAGTCACACTGCCCCGGGCCTCGCCATGCCCATACCGTCCTGTCTAGGCCATCGGCCATCTCACAGGATTCAATGTAGCACTCAGTCCTCGGCACAGTCCACAGTAACCCGATCGGCGCCACCACTGTGCCAGCAGTTGCAGTCGAGGACCTGCCAAGGGAACCACCGAGGCCTAATTCCTCAACCCCTCCCACCGCCACCTAACAATCCCGCCTCCCGGTCCCCACCGCCCTGACCCCGATCCCACCCCGTCTGCCACTCAAGAACCTCACCGAGCCAAGCGAGGAAGCGACAGGTGCCTGGCCTCCGGCTCAACTCAGAAACCACCCAAGCTTCCTCTCTTTGGCTTTGAAAAGCACTCTGGTCCCACAAGGGCCCCTTCCAATATGGGAACCCGGCAAAAACACACCTCTCCAAGCCTCGAGCTCACTGGGTCTAGGCCAGCACATGCTCCGACTCATACCACCAGCAGGCAGCCTGGCGGCCTCGCCATCCCTCACTGCACCGTCACCAAGCACCTCGCAGTCGTGGATGAGCCAGCCAATGCGTGGACACGGGCCGACCCTCAGCCGCGAGCCTCTCCAATACTGCCGCCCTGTGTGCTGTTTGCATGCGTGTCCACAAGGGGAAGCTGGCCCTCACCCCGACTATCCCCTAACCCCAGGGGAGGCAACGTGCTGGACCTCAGGTTCGATGAGGAGACAGTAGTGAGTGCTCACTCATTTTGTTCAGATTTTCCAAGGAATGCATATGAGGGGGTCATCATCGATCCGAGCACGTGCTGGGACGCCGCAAGAACCCAACAGCACAGGCTGGGCGGCTGCGAGGAGGAGCCAGTGACCTCGACATCATCCAACAGCATGGAGAATCCACAGCCCCCAGGCCACTCAGCAAGAGAAACAGTCCATCCACTCTGGAGCTCCTCGGCGGGTCCGAGGAACCCCTGGTATGCAATGAATGACACGTGTTGGGCCAGGGGAATGCGTACCATCCGTAGTGATCCCTGGCCAAGCTCAGCACCCTGGGCCCGTCGCACTTCTTCCGGGATTTCCTCGCACATCCAGTCTTCACACCACGCCAAGAAGGTCTGCCCATCTCAGCCGACGGCCAGCCGTGCCTGGCGACTGCACCTGAGAAGTGGGCAGCAATCACAGGCATGCTTTAGAACGCCACCCAGGTACTCAGAGAACAAGACCCAGGCCAACGGTACCCTGGGGGTGGGTAACGTTACCCTGCACCTGCTTCCCAAGGACCTTTGTCCCTTGGAGAAGACTCAATGCGGGCATGACAGACAACTCTTCAAAGGTACGCACGTACCAGTGCTTGTGTGCGTCAGGAGGTAAGTGAGTGGGCACCGGAGTGTGTTAGTCTCTGCGCAAAAGGGCGTCTAAGCGGCTTTCTGCGTGGGGCCCTGTAGGTGTGCCTGGGTCTCTGATTGTCTGTGTGCCCCTCTGCAAAGTCCTTGAACAGGCGAAGGCATGCCTGGAACACAGGGCCCTTGCCTCGGGATCCCCCACAGAATGGCAGAACACCCCTGCCACCTTCAAGAGCCCTCAGGCACACCCTGAACTTGAAGGGCTGCTGCAACCAGCACCGGGCTCCCGATCTCCAACAACCTTGCCTTCTGACCAGAGCACATAGACTCGATGGGGGCCGGCCTCTCACCCATGGGAGTGATGGCCCCAGAGTCGTGGAGACCCCGCCAGCTCCTAGCACACCTGATGTGCCCTTGACAGCCAGAGCCCATGCCACTGGGGACAACGGTACCTCGCACATGAAGGCCTTTGTCTCCGCCCTACACATGGCTACAGGGAAGATGCAGCCTGCCTTCTTCTCAAAGGCACTAAAGGACTTCAAGGCCAGGTGCCTCTTCCAGCCAACTAAGCCAAATTCCTATCCAGAGACGCGTGGGAAAGCTGACTATGGGAAGTGGTGGTCTTCAGACACCATGACCGGGAGTCGAACTCCTCGGACACCAGCCTACAGTCCCGGCCAGGTCCAGGCAGCTCCACGGCCCACCGCATCTACAGCCCTGACCCCCGAAGAAACGCTCAAACGCTCGAGCCCTTGTGCAAAGTTCCCATCTCCTGCCCGCAGGGCGACTCACTCCGACAGCAAACCTCAGACGCGATGCCCACACGGGGCACACTGAGCACCAGGGAAGACAGTCAGCAACCATGGCGGTGGCGACGAAGTCCACCGCATGCCAGGTGACCGCACGCCTCTTCTCCTACATAGCAACACCACCAAGGACCTCACAGAGATACAAGGTGCCAACCAAGAGGACGAGACACACACTTCAAACAGAAGCCCACTGCCGCGCAAGCAGACCAGGAACCCTGCCTAGGGAGCAAGTGGCTGTCCACGGCAACACACCTGGCACCACAACCACTGCCCCATCTCAGCCACACCTCCGGGCTTCCTCCCGTAAACTGAGGGCCCTGCAAAAGGCCTCGGGGCCACCAAGGACGGCCATGTCGTGCCCTCCGGGAGATACACTTTCACCTTGCCAACTCCCTGACCAGGGGCCAAAGGGAAGCTTCGCAGATTTCACCTTTCCTTAAGCTGGCCGGCCCCACTACTGAGCACGTAGATCTCTTCGAGGCGCCTGTAAGACATTCTTTGGTGTCATTCCTCTGGCATGGGGCCCCCAGGGCTACACCAAAGGCACCAGCGCAGCGCGTCCACAGGGACCGCCAAAGCCCTCTTCTCCGTAGCCAGCCACAGGCAGCCCTTCAGGGACTAGAGATCTCCTTGAGAAGCCGAGGACAGCGCCTGCAGCACCATGATGACAGCCCGTCCAAGAAGTCACACTGCCCCGGGCCTCGCCATGCCCATACCGTCCTGTCTAGGCCATCGGCCATCTCACAGGATTCAATGTAGCACTCAGTCCTCGGCACAGTCCACAGTATCCCGATCGGCGCCACCACTGTGCCAGCAGTTGCAGTCGAGGACCTGCCAAGGGAACCACCGAGGCCTAATTCCTCAACCCCTCCCACCGCCACCTAACAATCCCGCCTCCTGGTCCCCACCGCCCTGACCCCGATCCCACCCCGTCTGCCACTCAAGAACCTCACCGAGCCAAGTGAGGAAGCGACAGGTGCCTGGCCTCCGGCTCAACTCAGAAACCACCCAAGCTTCCTCTCTTTGGCTTTGAAAAGCACCCTGCTCCCACAAGGGCCCCATCCAATATGGGAACCCGGCAAAAACACACCTCTCCAAGCCTCGAGCTCACTGGGTCTAGGCCAGCACATGCTCCGACTCATACCACCAGCAGGCAGCCTGGCGGCCTCGCCATCCCTCACTGCACAGTCACCAAGCACCTCGCAGTCGTGGATGGGCCAGCCAATGCGTGGACACGGGCCGACCCTCAGCCGCGAGCCTCTCCAATACTGCCGCCCTGTGTGCTGTTTGCATGCGTGTCCACAAGGGGAAGCTGGCCCTCACCCCTGACTATCCCCTAACCCCAGGGGAGGCAACGTGCAGGACCTCAGGTTCGATGAGGAGACGGTAGTGAGTGCTCACTCATTTTGTTCAGATTTTCCAAGGAATGCATATGAGGGGGTCATCATCGATCCGAGCACGTGCTGGGACGCCGCAAGAACCCAACAGCACAGGCTGGGCGGCTGCGAGGAGGAGCCAGTGACCTCGACATCATCCAACAGCATGGAGAATCCACAGCCCCCAGGCCACTCAGCAAGAGAAACAGTCCATCCACTCTGGAGCTCCTCGGCGGGTCCGAGGAACCCCTGGTATGCAATGAATGACACGTGTTGGGCCAGGGGAATGCGTACCATCCGTAGTGATCCCTGGCCAAGCTCAGCACCCTGGGCCCGTCGCACTTCTTCCGGGATTTCCTCGCACATCCAGTCTTCACACCACGCCAAGAAGGTCTGCCCATCTCAGCCGACGGCCAGCCGTGCCTGGCGACTGCACCTGAGA
Organism: Hippopotamus amphibius kiboko; assembly: GCF_030028045.1. Classification (NCBI taxonomy): domain Eukaryota; kingdom Metazoa; phylum Chordata; class Mammalia; order Artiodactyla; family Hippopotamidae; genus Hippopotamus; species Hippopotamus amphibius. Next base: position 221,036,603 of record NC_080187.1, on the reverse strand, counting down.
AGTGGGCAGCAATCACAGGCATGCTTTAGAACGCCACCCAGGTACTCAGAGAACAAGACCCAGGCCAACGGTACCCTGGGGGTGGGTAACGTTACCCTGCACCTGCTTCCCAAGGACCTTTGTCCCTTGGAGAAGACTCAATGCGGGCATGACAGACAACTCTTCAAAGGTACGCATGTACCAGTGCTTGTGTGCGTCAGGAGGTAAGTGAGTGGGCACCGGAGTGTGTTAGTCTCTGCGCAAAAGGGCGTCTAAGCGGCTTTCTGCGTGGGGCCCTGTAGGTGTGCCTGGGTCTCTGATTGTCTGTGTGCCCCTCTGCAAAGTCCTTGAACAGGCGAAGGCATGCCTGGAACACAGGGCCCTTGCCTCGGGATCCCCCACAGAATGGCAGAACACCCCTGCCACCTTCAAGAGCCCTCAGGCACACCCTGAACTTGAAGGGCTGCTGCAACCAGCACCGGGCTCCCGATCTCCAACAACCTTGCCTTCTGACCAGAGCACATAGACTCGATGGGGGCCGGCCTCTCACCCATGGGAGTGATGGCCCCAGAGTCGTGGAGACCCCGCCAGCTCCTAGCACACCTGATGTGCCCTTGACAGCCAGAGCCCATGCCACTGGGGACAACGGTACCTCGCACATGAAGGCCTTTGTCTCCGCCCTACACATGGCTACAGGGAAGATGCAGCCTGCCTTCTTCTCAAAGGCACTAAAGGACTTCAAGGCCAGGTGCCTCTTCCAGCCAACTAAGCCAAATTCCTATCCAGAGACGCGTGGGAAAGCTGACTATGGGAAGTGGTGGTCTTCAGACACCATGACCGGGAGTCGAACTCCTCGGACACCAGCCTACAGTCCCGGCCAGGTCCAGGCAGCTCCACGGCCCACCGCATCTACAGCCCTGACCCCCGAAGAAACGCTCAAACGCTCGAGCCCTTGTGCAAAGTTCCCATCTCCTGCCCGCAGGGCGACTCACTCCGACAGCAAACCTCAGACGCGATGCCCACACGGGGCACACTGAGCACCAGGGAAGACAGTCAGCAACCATGGCGGTGGCGACGAAGTCCGCCGCAAGCCAGGTGACCGCACGCCTCTTCTCCTACATAGCAACACCACCAAGGACCTCACAGAGATACAAGGTGCCAACCAAGAGGACGAGACACACACTTCAAACAGAAGCCCACTGCCGCGCAAGCAGACCAGGAACCCTGCCTAGGGAGCAAGTGGCTGTCCACGGCAACACACCTGGCACCACAACCACTGCCCCATCTCAGCCACACCTCCGGGCTTCCTCCCGTAAACTGAGGGCCCTGCAAAAGGCCTCGGGGCCACCAAGGACGGCCATGTCGTGCCCTCCGGGAGATACACTTTCACCTTGCCAACTCCCTGACCAGGGGCCAAAGGGAAGCTTCGCAGATTTCACCTTTCCTTAAGCTGGCCGGCCCCACTACTGAGCACGTAGATCTCTTCGAGGCGCCTGTAAGACATTCTTTGGTGTCATTCCTCTGGCATGGGGCCCCCAGGGCTACACCAAAGGCACCAGCGCAGCGCGTCCACAGGGACCGCCAAAGCCCTCTTCTCCGTAGCCAGCCACAGGCAGCCCTTCAGGGACTAGAGATCTCCTTGAGAAGCCGAGGACAGCGCCTGCAGCACCATGATGACAGCCCGTCCAAGAAGTCACACTGCCCCGGGCCTCGCCATGCCCATACCGTCCTGTCTAGGCCATCGGCCATCTCACAGGATTCAATGTAGCACTCAGTCCTCGGCACAGTCCACAGTATCCCGATCGGCGCCACCACTGTGCCAGCAGTTGCAGTCGAGGACCTGCCAAGGGAACCACCGAGGCCTAATTCCTCAACCCCTCCCACCGCCACCTAACAATCCCGCCTCCTGGTCCCCACCGCCCTGACCCCGATCCCACCCCGTCTGCCACTCAAGAACCTCACCGAGCCAAGTGAGGAAGCGACAGGTGCCTGGCCTCCGGCTCAACTCAGAAACCACCCAAGCTTCCTCTCTTTGGCTTTGAAAAGCACCCTGCTCCCACAAGGGCCCCATCCAATATGGGAACCCGGCAAAAACACACCTCTCCAAGCCTCGAGCTCACTGGGTCTAGGCCAGCACATGCTCCGACTCATACCACCAGCAGGCAGCCTGGCGGCCTCGCCATCCCTCACTGCACAGTCACCAAGCACCTCGCAGTCGTGGATGGGCCAGCCAATGCGTGGACACGGGCCGACCCTCAGCCGCGAGCCTCTCCAATACTGCCGCCCTGTGTGCTGTTTGCATGCGTGTCCACAAGGGGAAGCTGGCCCTCACCCCGACTATCCCCTAACCCCAGGGGAGGCAACGTGCTGGACCTCAGGTTCGATGAGGAGACAGTAGTGAGTGCTCACTCATTTTGTTCAGATTTTCCAAGGAATGCATATGAGGGGGTCATCATCGATCCGAGCACGTGCTGGGACGCCGCAAGAACCCAACAGCACAGGCTGGGCGGCTGCGAGGAGGAGCCAGTGACCTCGACATCATCCAACAGCATGGAGAATCCACAGCCCCCAGGCCACTCAGCAAGAGAAACAGTCCATCCACTCTGGAGCTCCTCGGCGGGTCCGAGGAACCCCTGGTATGCAATGAATGACACGTGTTGGGCCAGGGGAATGCGTACCATCCGTAGTGATCCCTGGCCAAGCTCAGCACCCTGGGCCCGTCGCACTTCTTCCGGGATTTCCTCGCACATCCAGTCTTCACACCACGCCAAGAAGGTCTGCCCATCTCAGCCGACGGCCAGCCGTGCCTGGCGACTGCACCTGAGAAGTGGGCAGCAATCACAGGCATGCTTTAGAACGCCACCCAGGTACTCAGAGAACAAGACCCAGGCCAACGGTACCCTGGGGGTGGGTAACGTTACCCTGCACCTGCTTCCCAAGGACCTTTGTCCCTTGGAGAAGACTCAATGCGGGCATGACAGACAACTCTTCAAAGGTACGCACGTACCAGTGCTTGTGTGCGTCAGGAGGTAAGTGAGTGGGCACCGGAGTGTGTTAGTCTCTGCGCAAAAGGGCGTCTAAGCGGCTTTCTGCGTGGGGCCCTGTAGGTGTGCCTGGGTCTCTGATTGTCTGTGTGCCCCTCTGCAAAGTCCTTGAACAGGCCAAGGCATGCCTGGAACACAGGGCCCTTGCCTCGGGATCCCCCACAGAATGGCAGAACACCCCTGCCACCTTCAAGAGCCCTCAGGCACACCCTGAACTTGAAGGGCTGCTGCAACCAGCACCGGGCTCCCGATCTCCAACAACCTTGCCTTCTGACCAGAGCACATAGACTCGATGGGGGCCGGCCTCTCACCCATGGGAGTGATGGCCCCAGAGTCGTGGAGACCCCGCCAGCTCCTAGCACACCTGATGTGCCCTTGACAGCCAGAGCCCATGCCACTGGGGACAACGGTACCTCGCACATGAAGGCCTTTGTCTCCGCCCTACACATGGCTACAGGGAAGATGCAGCCTGCCTTCTTCTCAAAGGCACTAAAGGACTTCAAGGCCAGGTGCCTCTTCCAGCCAACTAAGCCAAATTCCTATCCAGAGACGCGTGGGAAAGCTGACTATGGGAAGTGGTGGTCTTCAGACACCATGACCGGGAGTCGAACTCCTCGGACACCAGCCTACAGTCCCGGCCAGGTCCAGGCAGCTCCACGGCCCACCGCATCTACAGCCCTGACCCCCGAAGAAACGCTCAAACGCTCGAGCCCTTGTGCAAAGTTCCCATCTCCTGCCCGCAGGGCGACTCACTCCGACAGCAAACCTCAGACGCGATGCCCACACGGGGCACACTGAGCACCAGGGAAGACAGTCAGCAACCATGGCGGTGGCGACGAAGTCCACCGCATGCCAGGTGACCGCACGCCTCTTCTCCTACATAGCAACACCACCAAGGACCTCACAGAGATACAAGGTGCCAACCAAGAGGACGAGACACACACTTCAAACAGAAGCCCACTGCCGCGCAAGCAGACCAGGAACCCTGCCTAGGGAGCAAGTGGCTGTCCACGGCAACACACCTGGCACCACAACCACTGCCCCATCTCAGCCACACCTCCGGGCTTCCTCCCGTAAACTGAGGGCCCTGCAAAAGGCCTCGGGGCCACCAAGGACGGCCATGTCGTGCCCTCCGGGAGATACACTTTCACCTTGCCAACTCCCTGACCAGGGGCCAAAGGGAAGCTTCGCAGATTTCACCTTTCCTTAAGCTGGCCGGCCCCACTACTGAGCACGTAGATCTCTTCGAGGCGCCTGTAAGACATTCTTTGGTGTCATTCCTCTGGCATGGGGCCCCCAGGGCTACACCAAAGGCACCAGCGCAGCGCGTCCACAGGGACCGCCAAAGCCCTCTTCTCCGTAGCCAGCCACAGGCAGCCCTTCAGGGACTAGAGATCTCCTTGAGAAGCCGAGGACAGCGCCTGCAGCACCATGATGACAGCCCGTCCAAGAAGTCACACTGCCCCGGGCCTCGCCATGCCCATACCGTCCTGTCTAGGCCATCGGCCATCTCACAGGATTCAATGTAGCACTCAGTCCTCGGCACAGTCCACAGTATCCCGATCGGCGCCACCACTGTGCCAGCAGTTGCAGTCGAGGACCTGCCAAGGGAACCACCGAGGCCTAATTCCTCAACCCCTCCCACCGCCACCTAACAATCCCGCCTCCTGGTCCCCACCGCCCTGACCCCGATCCCACCCCGTCTGCCACTCAAGAACCTCACCGAGCCAAGTGAGGAAGCGACAGGTGCCTGGCCTCCGGCTCAACTCAGAAACCACCCAAGCTTCCTCTCTTTGGCTTTGAAAAGCACCCTGCTCCCACAAGGGCCCCATCCAATATGGGAACCCGGCAAAAACACACCTCTCCAAGCCTCGAGCTCACTGGGTCTAGGCCAGCACATGCTCCGACTCATACCACCAGCAGGCAGCCTGGCGGCCTCGCCATCCCTCACTGCACAGTCACCAAGCACCTCGCAGTCGTGGATGGGCCAGCCAATGCGTGGACACGGGCCGACCCTCAGCCGCGAGCCTCTCCAATACTGCCGCCCTGTGTGCTGTTTGCATGCGTGTCCACAAGGGGAAGCTGGCCCTCACCCCTGACTATCCCCTAACCCCAGGGGAGGCAACGTGCAGGACCTCAGGTTCGATGAGGAGACGGTAGTGAGTGCTCACTCATTTTGTTCAGATTTTCCAAGGAATGCATATGAGGGGGTCATCATCGATCCGAGCACGTGCTGGGACGCCGCAAGAACCCAACAGCACAGGCTGGGCGGCTGCGAGGAGGAGCCAGTGACCTCGACATCATCCAACAGCATGGAGAATCCACAGCCCCCAGGCCACTCAGCAAGAGAAACAGTCCATCCACTCTGGAGCTCCTCGGCGGGTCCGAGGAACCCCTGGTATGCAATGAATGACACGTGTTGGGCCAGGGGAATGCGTACCATCCGTAGTGATCCCTGGCCAAGCTCAGCACCCTGGGCCCGTCGCACTTCTTCCGGGATTTCCTCGCACATCCAGTCTTCACACCACGCCAAGAAGGTCTGCCCATCTCAGCCGACGGCCAGCCGTGCCTGGCGACTGCACCTGAGAAGTGGGCAGCAATCACAGGCATGCTTTAGAACGCCACCCAGGTACTCAGAGAACAAGACCCAGGCCAACGGTACCCTGGGGGTGGGTAACGTTACCCTGCACCTGCTTCCCAAGGACCTTTGTCCCTTGGAGAAGACTCAATGCGGGCATGACAGACAACTCTTCAAAGGTACGCATGTACCAGTGCTTGTGTGCGTCAGGAGGTAAGTGAGTGGGCACCGGAGTGTGTTAGTCTCTGCGCAAAAGGGCGTCTAAGCGGCTTTCTGCGTGGGGCCCTGTAGGTGTGCCTGGGTCTCTGATTGTCTGTGTGCCCCTCTGCAAAGTCCTTGAACAGGCGAAGGCATGCCTGGAACACAGGGCCCTTGCCTCGGGATCCCCCACAGAATGGCAGAACACCCCTGCCACCTTCAAGAGCCCTCAGGCACACCCTGAACTTGAAGGGCTGCTGCAACCAGCACCGGGCTCCCGATCTCCAACAACCTTGCCTTCTGACCAGAGCACATAGACTCGATGGGGGCCGGCCTCTCACCCATGGGAGTGATGGCCCCAGAGTCGTGGAGACCCCGCCAGCTCCTAGCACACCTGATGTGCCCTTGACAGCCAGAGCCCATGCCACTGGGGACAACGGTACCTCGCACATGAAGGCCTTTGTCTCCGCCCTACACATGGCTACAGGGAAGATGCAGCCTGCCTTCTTCTCAAAGGCACTAAAGGACTTCAAGGCCAGGTGCCTCTTCCAGCCAACTAAGCCAAATTCCTATCCAGAGACGCGTGGGAAAGCTGACTATGGGAAGTGGTGGTCTTCAGACACCATGACCGGGAGTCGAACTCCTCGGACACCAGCCTACAGTCCCGGCCAGGTCCAGGCAGCTCCACGGCCCACCGCATCTACAGCCCTGACCCCCGAAGAAACGCTCAAACGCTCGAGCCCTTGTGCAAAGTTCCCATCTCCTGCCCGCAGGGCGACTCACTCCGACAGCAAACCTCAGACGCGATGCCCACACGGGGCACACTGAGCACCAGGGAAGACAGTCAGCAACCATGGCGGTGGCGACGAAGTCCGCCGCAAGCCAGGTGACCGCACGCCTCTTCTCCTACATAGCAACACCACCAAGGACCTCACAGAGATACAAGGTGCCAACCAAGAGGACGAGACACACACTTCAAACAGAAGCCCACTGCCGCGCAAGCAGACCAGGAACCCTGCCTAGGGAGCAAGTGGCTGTCCACGGCAACACACCTGGCACCACAACCACTGCCCCATCTCAGCCACACCTCCGGGCTTCCTCCCGTAAACTGAGGGCCCTGCAAAAGGCCTCGGGGCCACCAAGGACGGCCATGTCGTGCCCTCCGGGAGATACACTTTCACCTTGCCAACTCCCTGACCAGGGGCCAAAGGGAAGCTTCGCAGATTTCACCTTTCCTTAAGCTGGCCGGCCCCACTACTGAGCACGTAGATCTCTTCGAGGCGCCTGTAAGACATTCTTTGGTGTCATTCCTCTGGCATGGGGCCCCCAGGGCTACACCAAAGGCACCAGCGCAGCGCGTCCACAGGGACCGCCAAAGCCCTCTTCTCCGTAGCCAGCCACAGGCAGCCCTTCAGGGACTAGAGATCTCCTTGAGAAGCCGAGGACAGCGCCTGCAGCACCATGATGACAGCCCGTCCAAGAAGTCACACTGCCCCGGGCCTCGCCATGCCCATACCGTCCTGTCTAGGCCATCGGCCATCTCACAGGATTCAATGTAGCACTCAGTCCTCGGCACAGTCCACAGTATCCCGATCGGCGCCACCACTGTGCCAGCAGTTGCAGTCGAGGACCTGCCAAGGGAACCACCGAGGCCTAATTCCTCAACCCCTCCCACCGCCACCTAACAATCCCGCCTCCTGGTCCCCACCGCCCTGACCCCGATCCCACCCCGTCTGCCACTCAAGAACCTCACCGAGCCAAGTGAGGAAGCGACAGGTGCCTGGCCTCCGGCTCAACTCAGAAACCACCCAAGCTTCCTCTCTTTGGCTTTGAAAAGCACCCTGCTCCCACAAGGGCCCCATCCAATATGGGAACCCGGCAAAAACACACCTCTCCAAGCCTCGAGCTCACTGGGTCTAGGCCAGCACATGCTCCGACTCATACCACCAGCAGGCAGCCTGGCGGCCTCGCCATCCCTCACTGCACAGTCACCAAGCACCTCGCAGTCGTGGATGGGCCAGCCAATGCGTGGACACGGGCCGACCCTCAGCCGCGAGCCTCTCCAATACTGCCGCCCTGTGTGCTGTTTGCATGCGTGTCCACAAGGGGAAGCTGGCCCTCACCCCTGACTATCCCCTAACCCCAGGGGAGGCAACGTGCAGGACCTCAGGTTCGATGAGGAGACGGTAGTGAGTGCTCACTCATTTTGTTCAGATTTTCCAAGGAATGCATATGAGGGGGTCATCATCGATCCGAGCACGTGCTGGGACGCCGCAAGAACCCAACAGCACAGGCTGGGCGGCTGCGAGGAGGAGCCAGTGACCTCGACATCATCCAACAGCATGGAGAATCCACAGCCCCCAGGCCACTCAGCAAGAGAAACAGTCCATCCACTCTGGAGCTCCTCGGCGGGTCCGAGGAACCCCTGGTATGCAATGAATGACACGTGTTGGGCCAGGGGAATGCGTACCATCCGTAGTGATCCCTGGCCAAGCTCAGCACCCTGGGCCCGTCGCACTTCTTCCGGGATTTCCTCGCACATCCAGTCTTCACACCACGCCAAGAAGGTCTGCCCATCTCAGCCGACGGCCAGCCGTGCCTGGCGACTGCACCTGAGAAGTGGGCAGCAATCACAGGCATGCTTTAGAACGCCACCCAGGTACTCAGAGAACAAGACCCAGGCCAACGGTACCCTGGGGGTGGGTAACGTTACCCTGCACCTGCTTCCCAAGGACCTTTGTCCCTTGGAGAAGACTCAATGCGGGCATGACAGACAACTCTTCAAAGGTACGCACGTACCAGTGCTTGTGTGCGTCAGGAGGTAAGTGAGTGGGCACCGGAGTGTGTTAGTCTCTGCGCAAAAGGGCGTCTAAGCGGCTTTCTGCGTGGGGCCCTGTAGGTGTGCCTGGGTCTCTGATTGTCTGTGTGCCCCTCTGCAAAGTCCTTGAACAGGCGAAGGCATGCCTGGAACACAGGGCCCTTGCCTCGGGATCCCCCACAGAATGGCAGAACACCCCTGCCACCTTCAAGAGCCCTCAGGCACACCCTGAACTTGAAGGGCTGCTGCAACCAGCACCGGGCTCCCGATCTCCAACAACCTTGCCTTCTGACCAGAGCACATAGACTCGATGGGGGCCGGCCTCTCACCCATGGGAGTGATGGCCCCAGAGTCGTGGAGACCCCGCCAGCTCCTAGCACACCTGATGTGCCCTTGACAGCCAGAGCCCATGCCACTGGGGACAACGGTACCTCGCACATGAAGGCCTTTGTCTCCGCCCTACACATGGCTACAGGGAAGATGCAGCCTGCCTTCTTCTCAAAGGCACTAAAGGACTTCAAGGCCAGGTGCCTCTTCCAGCCAACTAAGCCAAATTCCTATCCAGAGACGCGTGGGAAAGCTGACTATGGGAAGTGGTGGTCTTCAGACACCATGACCGGGAGTCGAACTCCTCGGACACCAGCCTACAGTCCCGGCCAGGTCCAGGCAGCTCCACGGCCCACCGCATCTACAGCCCTGACCCCCGAAGAAACGCTCAAACGCTCGAGCCCTTGTGCAAAGTTCCCATCTCCTGCCCGCAGGGCGACTCACTCCGACAGCAAACCTCAGACGCGATGCCCACACGGGGCACACTGAGCACCAGGGAAGACAGTCAGCAACCATGGCGGTGGCGACGAAGTCCACCGCATGCCAGGTGACCGCACGCCTCTTCTCCTACATAGCAACACCACCAAGGACCTCACAGAGATACAAGGTGCCAACCAAGAGGACGAGACACACACTTCAAACAGAAGCCCACTGCCGCGCAAGCAGACCAGGAACTCTGCCCAGGGAGCAAGTGGCTGTCCACGGCAACACACCTGGCACCACAACCACTGCCCCATCTCAGCCACACCTCCGGGCTTCCTCCCGTAAACTGAGGGCCCTGCAAAAGGCCTCGGGGCCCCCAAGGACGGCCATGTCCTGCCCTCCGGGAGATACACTTTCGCCTTGCCAACTCCCTGACCAGGGGCCAAAGGGAAGCTTCGCAGATTTCACCTTTCCTTAAGCTGGCCGGCCCCACTACTGAGCACGTAGATCTCTTCGAGGCGCCTGTAAGACATTCTTTGGTGTCATTCCTCTGGCATGGGGCCCCCAGGGCTACACCAAAGGCACCAGCGCAGCGCGTCCACAGGGACCACCAAAGCCCTCTTCTCCGTAGCCAGCCACAGGCAGCCCTTCAGGGACTAGAGATCTCCTTGAGAAGCCGAGGACAGCGCCTGCAGCACCATGATGACAGCCCGTCCAAGAAGTCACACTGCCCCGGGCCTCGCCATGCCCATACCGTCCTGTCTAGGCCATCGGCCATCTCACAGGATTCAATGTAGCACTCAGTCCTCGGCACAGTCCACAGTATCCCGATCGGCGCCACCACTGTGCCAGCAGTTGCAGTCGAGGACCTGCCAAGGGAACCACCGAGGCCTAATTCCTCAACCCCTCCCACCGCCACCTAACAATCCCGCCTCCCAGTCCCCACCGCCCTGACCCCGATCCCACCCCGTCTGCCACTCAAGAACCTCACCGAGCCAAGTGAGGAAGCGACAGGTGCCTGGCCTCCGGCTCAACTCAGAAACCACCCAAGCTTCCTCTCTTTGGCTTTGAAAAGCACCCTGGTCCCACAAGGGCCCCATCCAATATGGGAACCCGGCAAAAACACACCTCTCCAAGCCTCGAGCTCACTGGGTCTAGGCCAGCACATGCTCCGACTCATACCACCAGCAGGCAGCCTGGCGGCCTCGCCATCCCTCACTGCACCGTCACCAAGCACCTCGCAGTCGTGGATGAGCCAGCCAATGCGTGGACACGGGCCGACCCTCAGCCGCTAGCCTCTCCAATACTGCCGCCCTGTGTGCTGTTTGCATGCGTGTCCACAAGGGGAAGCTGGCCCTCACCCCTGACTATCCCCTAACCCCAGGGGAGGCAACGTGCTGGACCTCAGGTTCAATGAGGAGACGGTAGTGAGTGCTCACTCATTTTGTTCAGATTTTCCAAGGAATGCATATGAGGGGGTCATCATCGATCCGAGCACGTGCTGGGACGCCGCAAGAACCCAACAGCACAGGCTGGGCGGCTGCGAGGAGGAGCCAGTGACCTCGACATCATCCAACAGCATGGAGAATCCACAGCCCCCAGGCCACTCAGCAAGAGAAACAGTCCATCCACTCTGGAGCTCCTCGGCGGGTCCGAGGAACCCCTGGTATGCAATGAATGACACGTGTTGGGCCAGGGGAATGCGTACCATCCGTAGTGATCCCTGGCCAAGCTCAGCACCCTGGGCCCGTCGCACTTCTTCCGGGATTTCCTCGCACATCCAGTCTTCACACCACGCCAAGAAGGTCTGCCCATCTCAGCCGACGGCCAGCCGTGCCTGGCGACTGCACCTGAGAAGTGGGCAGCAATCACAGGCATGCTTTAGAACGCCACCCAGGTACTCAGAGAACAAGACCCAGGCCAACGGTACCCTGGGGGTGGGTAACGTTACCCTGCACCTGCTTCCCAAGGACCTTTGTCCCTTGGAGAAGACTCAATGCGGGCATGACAGACAACTCTTCAAAGGTACGCACGTACCAGTGCTTGTGTGCGTCAGGAGGTAAGCGAGTGGGCACCGGAGTGTGTTAGTCTCTGCGCAAAAGGGCGTCTAAGCGGCTTTCTGCGTGGGGCCCTGTAGGTGTGCCTGGGTCTCTGATTGTCTGTGTGCCCCTCTGCAAAGTCCTTGAACAGGCGAAGGCATGCCTGGAACACAGGGCCCTTGCCTCGGGATCCCCCACAGAATGGCAGAACACCCCTGCCACCTTCAAGAGCCCTCAGGCACACCCTGAACTTGAAGGGCTGCTGCAACCAGCACCGGGCTCCCGATCTCCAACAACCTTGCCTTCTGACCAGAGCACATAGACTCGATGGGGGCCGGCCTCTCACCCATGGGAGTGATGGCCCCAGAGTCGTGGAGACCCCGCCAGCTCCTAGCACACCTGATGTGCCCTTGACAGCCAGAGCCCATGCCACTGGGGACAATGGTACCTCGCACATGAAGGCCTTTGTCTCCGCCCTACACATGGCTACAGGGAAGATGCAGCCTGCCTTCTTCTCAAAGGCACTAAAGGACTTCAAGGCCAGGTGCCTCTTCCAGCCAACTAAGCCAAATTCCTATCCAGAGACGCGTGGGAAAGCTGACTATGGGAAGTGGTGGTCTTCAGACACCATGACCGGGAGTCGAACTCCTCGGACACCAGCCTACAGTCCCGGCCAGGTCCAGGCAGCTCCACGGCCCACCGCATCTACAGCCCTGACCCCCGAAGAAACGCTCAAACGCTCGAGCCCTTGTGCAAAGTTCCCATCTCCTGCCCGCAGGGCGACTCACTCCGACAGCAAACCTCAGACGCGATGCCCACACGGGGCACACTGAGCACCAGGGAAGACAGTCAGCAACCATGGCGGTGGCGACGAAGTCCACCGCATGCCAGGTGACCGCACGCCTCTTCTCCTACATAGCAACACCACCAAGGACCTCACAGAGATACAAGGTGCCAACCAAGAGGACGAGACACACACTTCAAACAGAAGCCCACTGCCGCGCAAGCAGACCAGGAACCCTGCCCAGGGAGCAAGTGGCTGTCCACGGCAACACACCTGGCACCACAACCACTGCCCCATCTCAGCCACACCTCCGGGCTTCCTCCCGTAAACTGAGGGCCCTGCAAAAGGCCTCGGGGCCCCCAAGGACGGCCATGTCCTGCCCTCCGGGAGATACACTTTCGCCTTGCCAACTCCCTGACCAGGGGCCAAAGGGAAGCTTCGCAGATTTCACCTTTCCTTAAGCTGGCCGGCCCCACTACTGAGCACGTAGATCTCTTCGAGGCGCCTGTAAGACATTCTTTGGTGTCATTCCTCTGGCATGGGGCCCCCAGGGCTACACCAAAGGCACCAGCGCAGCGCGTCCACAGGGACCGCCAAAGCCCTCTTCTCCGTAGGCAGCCACAGGCAGCCCTTCAGGGACTAGAGATCTCCTTGAGAAGCCGAGGACAGCGCCTGCAGCACCATGATGACAGCCCGTCCAAGAAGTCACACTGCCCCGGGCCTCGCCATGCCCATACCGTCCTGTCTAGGCCATCGGCCATCTCACAGGATTCAATGTAGCACTCAGTCCTCGGCACAGTCCACAGTATCCCGATCGGCGCCACCACTGTGCCAGCAGTTGCAGTCGAGGACCTGCCAAGGGAACCACCGAGGCCTAATTCCTCAACCCCTCCCACCGCCACCTAACAATCCCACCTCCCAGTCCCCACCGCCCTGACCCCGATCCCACCCCGTCTGCCACTCAAGAACCTCACCGAGCCAAGTGAGGAAGCGACAGGTGCCTGGCCTCCGGCTCAACTCAGAAACCACCCAAGCTTCCTCTCTTTGGCTTTGAAAAGCACCCTGGTCCCACAAGGGCCCCATCCAATATGGGAACCCGGCAAAAACACACCTCTCCAAGCCTCGAGCTCACTGGGTCTAGGCCAGCACATGCTCCGACTCATACCACCAGCAGGCAGCCTGGCGGCCTCGCCATCCCTCACTGCACAGTCACCAAGCACCTCGCAGTCGTGGATGGGCCAGCCAATGCGTGGACACGGGCCGACCCTCAGCCGCGAGCCTCTCCAATACTGCCGCCCTGTGTGCTGTTTGCATGCGTGTCCACAAGGGGAAGCTGGCCCTCACCCCTGACTATCCCCTAACCCCAGGGGAGGCAACGTGCAGGACCTCAGGTTCGATGAGGAGACGGTAGTGAGTGCTCACTCATTTTGTTCAGATTTTCCAAGGAATGCATATGAGGGGGTCATCATCGATCCGAGCACGTGCTGGGACGCCGCAAGAACCCAACAGCACAGGCTGGGCGGCTGCGAGGAGGAGCCAGTGACCTCGACATCATCCAACAGCATGGAGAATCCACAGCCCCCAGGCCACTCAGCAAGAGAAACAGTCCATCCACTCTGGAGCTCCTCGGCGGGTCCGAGGAACCCCTGGTATGCAATGAATGACACGTGTTGGGCCAGGGGAATGCGTACCATCCGTAGTGATCCCTGGCCAAGCTCAGCACCCTGGGCCCGTCGCACTTCTTCCGGGATTTCCTCGCACATCCAGTCTTCACACCACGCCAAGAAGGTCTGCCCATCTCAGCCGACGGCCAGCCGTGCCTGGCGACTGCACCTGAGAAGTGGGCAGCAATCACAGGCATGCTTTAGAACGCCACCCAGGTACTCAGAGAACAAGACCCAGGCCAACGGTACCCTGGGGGTGGGTAACGTTACCCTGCACCTGCTTCCCAAGGACCTTTGTCCCTTGGAGAAGACTCAATGCGGGCATGACAGACAACTCTTCAAAGGTACGCACGTACCAGTGCTTGTGTGCGTCAGGAGGTAAGTGAGTGGGCACCGGAGTGTGTTAGTCTCTGCGCAAAAGGGCGTCTAAGCGGCTTTCTGCGTGGGGCCCTGTAGGTGTGCCTGGGTCTCTGATTGTCTGTGTGCCCCTCTGCAAAGTCCTTGAACAGGCGAAGGCATGCCTGGAACACAGGGCCCTTGCCTCGGGATCCCCCACAGAATGGCAGAACACCCCTGCCACCTTCAAGAGCCCTCAGGCACACCCTGAACTTGAAGGGCTGCTGCAACCAGCACCGGGCTCCCGATCTCCAACAACCTTGCCTTCTGACCAGAGCACATAGACTCGATGGGGGCCGGCCTCTCACCCATGGGAGTGATGGCCCCAGAGTCGTGGAGACCCCGCCAGCTCCTAGCATACCTGATGTGCCCTTGACAGCCAGAGCCCATGCCACTGGGGACAACGGTACCTCGCACATGAAGGCCTTTGTCTCCGCCCTACACATGGCTACAGGGAAGATGCAGCCTGCCTTCTTCTCAAAGGCACTAAAGGACTTCAAGGCCAGGTGCCTCTTCCAGCCAACTAAGCCAAATTCCTATCCAGAGACGCGTGGGAAAGCTGACTATGGGAAGTGGTGGTCTTCAGACACCATGACCGGGAGTCGAACTCCTCGGACACCAGCCTACAGTCCCGGCCAGGTCCAGGCAGCTCCACGGCCCACCGCATCTACAGCCCTGACCCCCGAAGAAACGCTCAAACGCTCGAGCCCTTGTGCAAAGTTCCCATCTCCTGCCCGCAGGGCGACTCACTCCGACAGCAAACCTCAGACGCGATGCCCACACGGGGCACACTGAGCACCAGGGAAGACAGTCAGCAACCATGGCGGTGGCGACGAAGTCCACCGCATGCCAGGTGACCGCACGCCTCTTCTCCTACATAGCAACACCACCAAGGACCTCACAGAGATACAAGGTGCCAACCAAGAGGACGAGACACACACTTCAAACAGAAGCCCACTGCCGCGCAAGCAGACCAGGAACCCTGCCAAGGGAGCAAGTGGCTGTCCACGGCAACACACCTGGCACCACAACCACTGCCCCATCTCAGCCACACCTCCGGGCTTCCTCCCGTAAACTGAGGGCCCTGCAAAAGGCCTCGGGGCCCCCAAGGACGGCCATGTCCTGCCCTCCGGGAGATACACTTTCGCCTTGCCAACTCCCTGACCAGGGGCCAAAGGGAAGCTTCGCAGATTTCACCTTTCCTTAAGCTGGCCGGCCCCACTACTGAGCACGTAGATCTCTTCGAGGCGCCTGTAAGACATTCTTTGGTGTCATTCCTCTGGCATGGGGCCCCCAGGGCTACACCAAAGGCACCAGCGCAGCGCGTCCACAGGGACCGCCAAAGCCCTCTTCTCCGTAGCCAGCCACAGGCAGCCCTTCAGGGACTAGAGATCTCCTTGAGAAGCCGAGGACAGCGCCTGCAGCACCATGATGACAGCCCGTCCAAGAAGTCACACTGCCCCGGGCCTCGCCATGCCCATACCGTCCTGTCTAGGCCATCGGCCATCTCACAGGATTCAATGTAGCACTCAGTCCTCGGCACAGTCCACAGTATCCCGATCGGCGCCACCACTGTGCCAGCAGTTGCAGTCGAGGACCTGCCAAGGGAACCACCGAGGCCTAATTCCTCAACCCCTCCCACCGCCACCTAACAATCCCACCTCCCGGTCCCCACCGCCCTGACCCCGATCCCACCCCGTCTGCCACTCAAGAACCTCACCGAGCCAAGTGAGGAAGCGACAGGTGCCTGGCCTCCGGCTCAACTCAGAAACCACCCAAGCTTCCTCTCTTTGGCTTTGAAAAGCACCCTGCTCCCACAAGGGCCCCATCCAATATGGGAACCCGGCAAAAACACACCTCTCCAAGCCTCGAGCTCACTGGGTCTAGGCCAGCACATGCTCCGACTCATACCACCAGCAGGCAGCCTGGCGGCCTCGCCATCCCTCACTGCACCGTCACCAAGCACCTCGCAGTCGTGGATGGGCCAGCCAATGCGTGGACACGGGCCGACCCTCAGCCGCGAGCCTCTCCAATACTGCCGCCCTGTGTGCTGTTTGCATGCGTGTCCACAAGGGGAAGCTGGCCCTCACCCCTGACTATCCCCTAACCCCAGGGGAGGCAACGTGCAGGACCTCAGGTTCGATGAGGAGACGGTAGTGAGTGCTCACTCATTTTGTTCAGATTTTCCAAGGAATGCATATGAGGGGGTCATCATCGATCCGAGCACGTGCTGGGACGCCGCAAGAACCCAACAGCACAGGCTGGGCGGCTGCGAGGAGGAGCCAGTGACCTCGACATCATCCAACAGCATGGAGAATCCACAGCCCCCAGGCCACTCAGCAAGAGAAACAGTCCATCCACTCTGGAGCTCCTCGGCGGGTCCGAGGAACCCCTGGTATGCAATGAATGACACGTGTTGGGCCAGGGGAATGCGTACCATCCGTAGTGATCCCTGGCCAAGCTCAGCACCCTGGGCCCGTCGCACTTCTTCCGGGATTTCCTCGCACATCCAGTCTTCACACCACGCCAAGAAGGTCTGCCCATCTCAGCCGACGGCCAGCCGTGCCTGGCGACTGCACCTGAGAAGTGGGCAGCAATCACAGGCATGCTTTAGAACGCCACCCAGGTACTCAGAGAACAAGACCCAGGCCAACGGTACCCTGGGGGTGGGTAACGTTACCCTGCACCTGCTTCCCAAGGACCTTTGTCCCTTGGAGAAGACTCAATGCGGGCATGACAGACAACTCTTCAAAGGTACGCACGTACCAGTGCTTGTGTGCGTCAGGAGGTAAGTGAGTGGGCACCGGAGTGTGTTAGTCTCTGCGCAAAAGGGCGTCTAAGCGGCTTTCTGCGTGGGGCCCTGTAGGTGTGCCTGGGTCTCTGATTGTCTGTGTGCCCCTCTGCAAAGTCCTTGAACAGGCCAAGGCATGCCTGGAACACAGGGCCCTTGCCTCGGGATCCCCCACAGAATGGCAGAACACCCCTGCCACCTTCAAGAGCCCTCAGGCACACCCTGAACTTGAAGGGCTGCTGCAACCAGCACCGGGCTCCCGATCTCCAACAACCTTGCCTTCTGACCAGAGCACATAGACTCGATGGGGGCCGGCCTCTCACCCATGGGAGTGATGGCCCCAGAGTCGTGGAGACCCCGCCAGCTCCTAGCACACCTGATGTGCCCTTGACAGCCAGAGCCCATGCCACTGGGGACAACGGTACCTCGCACATGAAGGCCTTTGTCTCCGCCCTACACATGGCTACAGGGAAGATGCAGCCTGCCTTCTTCTCAAAGGCACTAAAGGACTTCAAGGCCAGGTGCCTCTTCCAGCCAACTAAGCCAAATTCCTATCCAGAGACGCGTGGGAAAGCTGACTATGG
Source organism: Hippopotamus amphibius kiboko (assembly GCF_030028045.1). Classification (NCBI taxonomy): domain Eukaryota; kingdom Metazoa; phylum Chordata; class Mammalia; order Artiodactyla; family Hippopotamidae; genus Hippopotamus; species Hippopotamus amphibius. Next base: position 221,018,978 of record NC_080187.1, on the reverse strand, counting down.
GAAGTGGTGGTCTTCAGACACCATGACCGGGAGTCGAACTCCTCGGACACCAGCCTACAGTCCCGGCCAGGTCCAGGCAGCTCCACGGCCCACCGCATCTACAGCCCTGACCCCCGAAGAAACGCTCAAACGCTCGAGCCCTTGTGCAAAGTTCCCATCTCCTGCCCGCAGGGCGACTCACTCCGACAGCAAACCTCAGACGCGATGCCCACACGGGGCACACTGAGCACCAGGGAAGACAGTCAGCAACCATGGCGGTGGCGACGAAGTCCACCGCATGCCAGGTGACCGCACGCCTCTTCTCCTACATAGCAACACCACCAAGGACCTCACAGAGATACAAGGTGCCAACCAAGAGGACGAGACACACACTTCAAACAGAAGCCCACTGCCGCGCAAGCAGACCAGGAACTCTGCCCAGGGAGCAAGTGGCTGTCCACGGCAACACACCTGGCACCACAACCACTGCCCCATCTCAGCCACACCTCCGGGCTTCCTCCCGTAAACTGAGGGCCCTGCAAAAGGCCTCGGGGCCCCCAAGGACGGCCATGTCCTGCCCTCCGGGAGATACACTTTCGCCTTGCCAACTCCCTGACCAGGGGCCAAAGGGAAGCTTCGCAGATTTCACCTTTCCTTAAGCTGGCCGGCCCCACTACTGAGCACGTAGATCTCTTCGAGGCGCCTGGAAGACATTCTTTGGTGTCATTCCTCTGGCATGGGGCCCCCAGGGCTACACCAAAGGCACCAGCGCAGCGCGTCCACAGGGACCGCCAAAGCCCTCTTCTCCGTAGCCAGCCACAGGCAGCCCTTCAGGGACTAGAGATCTCCTTGAGAAGCCGAGGACAGCGCCTGCAGCACCATGATGACAGCCCGTCCAAGAAGTCACACTGCCCCGGGCCTCGCCATGCCCATACCGTCCTGTCTAGGCCATCGGACATCTCACAGGATTCAATGTAGCACTCAGTCCTCGGCACAGTCCACAGTATCCCGATCGGCGCCACCACTGTGCCAGCAGTTGCAGTCGAGGACCTGCCAAGGGAACCACCGAGGCCTAATTCCTCAACCCCTCCCACCGCCACCTAACAATCCCGCCTCCCGGTCCCCACCGCCCTGACCCCGATCCCACCCCGTCTGCCACTCAAGAACCTCACCGAGCCAAGTGAGGAAGCGACAGGTGCCTGGCCTCGGGCTCAACTCAGAAACCACCCAAGCTTCCTCTCTTTGGCTTTGAAAAGCACCCTGCTCCCACAAGGGCCCCGTCCAATATGGGAACCCGGCAAAAACACACCTCTCCAAGCCTCGAGCTCACTGGGTCTAGGCCAGCACATGCTCCGACTCATACCACCAGCAGGCAGCCTGGCGGCCTCGCCATCCCTCACTGCACCGTCACCAAGCACCTCGCAGTCGTGGATGGGCCAGCCAATGCGTGGACACGGGCCGACCCTCAGCCGCGAGCCTCTCCAATACTGCCGCCCTGTGTGCTGTTTGCATGCGTGTCCACAAGGGGAAGCTGGCCCTCACCCCTGACTATCCCCTAACCCCAGGGGAGGCAACGTGCAGGACCTCAGGTTCGATGAGGAGACGGTAGTGAGTGCTCACTCATTTTGTTCAGATTTTCCAAGGAATGCATATGAGGGGGTCATCATCGATCCGAGCACGTGCTGGGACGCCGCAAGAACCCAACAGCACAGGCTGGGCGGCTGCGAGGAGGAGCCAGTGACCTCGACATCATCCAACAGCATGGAGAATCCACAGCCCCCAGGCCACTCAGCAAGAGAAACAGTCCATCCACTCTGGAGCTCCTCGGCGGGTCCGAGGAACCCCTGGTATGCAATGAATGACACGTGTTGGGCCAGGGGAATGCGTACCATCCGTAGTGATCCCTGGCCAAGCTCAGCACCCTGGGCCCGTCGCACTTCTTCCGGGATTTCCTCGCACATCCAGTCTTCACACCACGCCAAGAAGGTCTGCCCATCTCAGCCGACGGCCAGCCGTGCCTGGCGACTGCACCTGAGAAGTGGGCAGCAATCACAGGCATGCTTTAGAACGCCACCCAGGTACTCAGAGAACAAGACCCAGGCCAACGGTACCCTGGGGGTGGGTAACGTTACCCTGCACCTGCTTCCCAAGGACCTTTGTCCCTTGGAGAAGACTCAATGCGGGCATGACAGACAACTCTTCAAAGGTACGCACGTACCAGTGCTTGTGTGCGTCAGGAGGTAAGTGAGTGGGCACCGGAGTGTGTTAGTCTCTGCGCAAAAGGGCGTCTAAGCGGCTTTCTGCGTGGGGCCCTGTAGGTGTGCCTGGGTCTCTGATTGTCTGTGTGCCCCTCTGCAAAGTCCCTGAACAGGCGAAGGCATGCCTGGAACACAGGGCCCTTGCCTCGGGATCCCCCACAGAATGGCAGAACACCCCTGCCACCTTCAAGAGCCCTCAGGCACACCCTGAACTTGAAGGGCTGCTGCAACCAGCACCGGGCTCCCGATCTCCAACAACCTTGCCTTCTGACCAGAGCACATAGACTCGATGGGGGCCGGCCTCTCACCCATGGGAGTGATGGCCCCAGAGTCGTGGAGACCCCGCCAGCTCCTAGCACACCTGATGTGCCCTTGACAGCCAGAGCCCATGCCACTGGGGACAACGGTACCTCGCACATGAAGGCCTTTGTCTCCGCCCTACACATGGCTACAGGGAAGATGCAGCCTGCCTTCTTCTCAAAGGCACTAAAGGACTTCAAGGCCAGGTGCCTCTTCCAGCCAACTAAGCCAAATTCCTATCCAGAGACGCGTGGGAAAGCTGACTATGGGAAGTGGTGGTCTTCAGACACCATGACCGGGAGTCGAACTCCTCGGACACCAGCCTACAGTCCCGGCCAGGTCCAGGCAGCTCCACGGCCCACCGCATCTACAGCCCTGACCCCCGAAGAAACGCTCAAACGCTCGAGCCCTTGTGCAAAGTTCCCATCTCCTGCCCGCAGGGCGACTCACTCCGACAGCAAACCTCAGACGCGATGCCCACACGGGGCACACTGAGCACCAGGGAAGACAGTCAGCAACCATGGCGGTGGCGACGAAGTCCACCGCATGCCAGGTGACCGCACGCCTCTTCTCCTACATAGCAACACCACCAAGGACCTCACAGAGATACAAGGTGCCAACCAAGAGGACGAGACACACACTTCAAACAGAAGCCCACTGCCGCGCAAGCAGACCAGGAACCCTGCCCAGGGAGCAAGTGGCTGTCCACGGCAACACACCTGGCACCACAACCACTGCCCCATCTCAGCCACACCTCCGGGCTTCCTCCCGTAAACTGAGGGCCCTGCAAAAGGCCTCGGGGCCCCCAAGGACGGCCATGTCCTGCCCTCCGGGAGATACACTTTCGCCTTGCCAACTCCCTGACCAGGGGCCAAAGGGAAGCTTCGCAGATTTCACCTTTCCTTAAGCTGGCCGGCCCCACTACTGAGCACGTAGATCTCTTCGAGGCGCCTGGAAGACATTCTTTGGTGTCATTCCTCTGGCATGGGGCCCCCAGGGCTACACCAAAGGCACCAGCGCAGCGCGTCCACAGGGACCGCCAAAGCCCTCTTCTCCGTAGCCAGCCACAGGCAGCCCTTCAGGGACTAGAGATCTCCTTGAGAAGCCGAGGACAGCGCCTGCAGCACCATGATGACAGCCCGTCCAAGAAGTCACACTGCCCCGGGCCTCGCCATGCCCATACCGTCCTGTCTAGGCCATCGGCCATCTCACAGGATTCAATGTAGCACTCAGTCCTCGGCACAGTCCACAGTATCCCGATCGGCGCCACCACTGTGCCAGCAGTTGCAGTCGAGGACCTGCCAAGGGAACCACCGAGGCCTAATTCCTCAACCCCTCCCACCGCCACCTAACAATCCCGCCTCCCGGTCCCCACCGCCCTGACCCCGATCCCACCCCGTCTGCCACTCAAGAACCTCACCGAGCCAAGTGAGGAAGCGACAGGTGCCTGGCCTCGGGCTCAACTCAGAAACCACCCAAGCTTCCTCTCTTTGGCTTTGAAAAGCACCCTGCTCCCACAAGGGCCCCGTCCAATATGGGAACCCGGCAAAAACACACCTCTCCAAGCCTCGAGCTCACTGGGTCTAGGCCAGCACATGCTCCGACTCATACCACCAGCAGGCAGCCTGGCGGCCTCGCCATCCCTCACTGCACCGTCACCAGGCACCTCGCAGTCCTGGATGAGCCAGCCAATGCGTGGACACGGGCCGACCCTCAGCCGCGAGCCTCTCCAATACTGCCGCCCTGTGTGCTGTTTGCATGCGTGTCCACAAGGGGAAGCTGGCCCTCACCCCTGACTATCCCCTAACCCCAGGGGAGGCAACGTGCTGGACCTCAGGTTCGATGAGGAGACGGTAGTGAGTGCTCACTCATTTTGTTCAGATTTTCCAAGGAATGCATATGAGGGGGTCATCATCGATCCGAGCACGTGCTGGGACGCCGCAAGAACCCAACAGCACAGGCTGGGCGGCTGCGAGGAGGAGCCAGTGACCTCGACATCATCCAACAGCATGGAGAATCCACAGCCCCCAGGCCACTCAGCAAGAGAAACAGTCCATCCACTCTGGAGCTCCTCGGCGGGTCCGAGGAACCCCTGGTATGCAATGAATGACACGTGTTGGGCCAGGGGAATGCGTACCATCCGTAGTGATCCCTGGCCAAGCTCAGCACCCTGGGCCCGTCGCACTTCTTCCGGGATTTCCTCGCACATCCAGTCTTCACACCACGCCAAGAAGGTCTGCCCATCTCAGCCGACGGCCAGCCGTGCCTGGCGACTGCACCTGAGAAGTGGGCAGCAATCACAGGCATGCTTTAGAACGCCACCCAGGTACTCAGAGAACAAGACCCAGGCCAACGGTACCCTGGGGGTGGGTAACGTTACCCTGCACCTGCTTCCCAAGGACCTTTGTCCCTTGGAGAAGACTCAATGCGGGCATGACAGACAACTCTTCAAAGGTACGCACGTACCAGTGCTTGTGTGCGTCAGGAGGTAAGTGAGTGGGCACCGGAGTGTGTTAGTCTCTGCGCAAAAGGGCGTCTAAGCGGCTTTCTGCGTGGGGCCCTGTAGGTGTGCCTGGGTCTCTGATTGTCTGTGTGCCCCTCTGCAAAGTCCTTGAACAGGCCAAGGCATGCCTGGAACACAGGGCCCTTGCCTCGGGATCCCCCACAGAATGGCAGAACACCCCTGCCACCTTCAAGAGCCCTCAGGCACACCCTGAACTTGAAGGGCTGCTGCAACCAGCACCGGGCTCCCGATCTCCAACAACCTTGCCTTCTGACCAGAGCACATAGACTCGATGGGGGCCGGCCTCTCACCCATGGGAGTGATGGCCCCAGAGTCGTGGAGACCCCGCCAGCTCCTAGCACACCTGATGTGCCCTTGACAGCCAGAGCCCATGCCACTGGGGACAACGGTACCTCGCACATGAAGGCCTTTGTCTCCGCCCTACACATGGCTACAGGGAAGATGCAGCCTGCCTTCTTCTCAAAGGCACTAAAGGACTTCAAGGCCAGGTGCCTCTTCCAGCCAACTAAGCCAAATTCCTATCCAGAGACGCGTGGGAAAGCTGACTATGGGAAGTGGTGGTCTTCAGACACCATGACCGGGAGTCGAACTCCTCGGACACCAGCCTACAGTCCCGGCCAGGTCCAGGCAGCTCCACGGCCCACCGCATCTACAGCCCTGACCCCCGAAGAAACGCTCAAACGCTCGAGCCCTTGTGCAAAGTTCCCATCTCCTGCCCGCAGGGCGACTCACTCCGACAGCAAACCTCAGACGCGATGCCCACACGGGGCACACTGAGCACCAGGGAAGACAGTCAGCAACCATGGCGGTGGCGACGAAGTCCACCGCATGCCAGGTGACCGCACGCCTCTTCTCCTACATAGCAACACCACCAAGGACCTCACAGAGATACAAGGTGCCAACCAAGAGGACGAGACACACACTTCAAACAGAAGCCCACTGCCGCGCAAGCAGACCAGGAACCCTGCCCAGGGAGCAAGTGGCTGTCCACGGCAACACACCTGGCACCACAACCACTGCCCCATCTCAGCCACACCTCCGGGCTTCCTCCCGTAAACTGAGGGCCCTGCAAAAGGCCTCGGGGCCCCCAAGGACGGCCATGTCCTGCCCTCCGGGAGATACACTTTCGCCTTGCCAACTCCCTGACCAGGGGCCAAAGGGAAGCTTCGCAGATTTCACCTTTCCTTAAGCTGGCCGGCCCCACTACTGAGCACGTAGATCTCTTCGAGGCGCCTGGAAGACATTCTTTGGTGTCATTCCTCTGGCATGGGGCCCCCAGGGCTACACCAAAGGCACCAGCGCAGCGCGTCCACAGGGACCGCCAAAGCCCTCTTCTCCGTAGCCAGCCACAGGCAGCCCTTCAGGGACTAGAGATCTCCTTGAGAAGCCGAGGACAGCGCCTGCAGCACCATGATGACAGCCCGTCCAAGAAGTCACACTGCCCCGGGCCTCGCCATGCCCATACCGTCCTGTCTAGGCCATCGGCCATCTCACAGGATTCAATGTAGCACTCAGTCCTCGGCACAGTCCACAGTATCCCGATCGGCGCCACCACTGTGCCAGCAGTTGCAGTCGAGGACCTGCCAAGGGAACCACCGAGGCCTAATTCCTCAACCCCTCCCACCGCCACCTAACAATCCCGCCTCCCGGTCCCCACCGCCCTGACCCCGATCCCACCCCGTCTGCCACTCAAGAACCTCACCGAGCCAAGTGAGGAAGCGACAGGTGCCTGGCCTCGGGCTCAACTCAGAAACCACCCAAGCTTCCTCTCTTTGGCTTTGAAAAGCACCCTGCTCCCACAAGGGCCCCGTCCAATATGGGAACCCGGCAAAAACACACCTCTCCAAGCCTCGAGCTCACTGGGTCTAGGCCAGCACATGCTCCGACTCATACCACCAGCAGGCAGCCTGGCGGCCTCGCCATCCCTCACTGCACCGTCACCAGGCACCTCGCAGTCCTGGATGAGCCAGCCAATGCGTGGACACGGGCCGACCCTCAGCCGCGAGCCTCTCCAATACTGCCGCCCTGTGTGCTGTTTGCATGCGTGTCCACAAGGGGAAGCTGGCCCTCACCCCTGACTATCCCCTAACCCCAGGGGAGGCAACGTGCTGGACCTCAGGTTCGATGAGGAGACGGTAGTGAGTGCTCACTCATTTTGTTCAGATTTTCCAAGGAATGCATATGAGGGGGTCATCATCGATCCGAGCACGTGCTGGGACGCCGCAAGAACCCAACAGCACAGGCTGGGCGGCTGCGAGGAGGAGCCAGTGACCTCGACATCATCCAACAGCATGGAGAATCCACAGCCCCCAGGCCACTCAGCAAGAGAAACAGTCCATCCACTCTGGAGCTCCTCGGCGGGTCCGAGGAACCCCTGGTATGCAATGAATGACACGTGTTGGGCCAGGGGAATGCGTACCATCCGTAGTGATCCCTGGCCAAGCTCAGCACCCTGGGCCCGTCGCACTTCTTCCGGGATTTCCTCGCACATCCAGTCTTCACACCACGCCAAGAAGGTCTGCCCATCTCAGCCGACGGCCAGCCGTGCCTGGCGACTGCACCTGAGAAGTGGGCAGCAATCACAGGCATGCTTTAGAACGCCACCCAGGTACTCAGAGAACAAGACCCAGGCCAACGGTACCCTGGGGGTGGGTAACGTTACCCTGCACCTGCTTCCCAAGGACCTTTGTCCCTTGGAGAAGACTCAATGCGGGCATGACAGACAACTCTTCAAAGGTACGCACGTACCAGTGCTTGTGTGCGTCAGGAGGTAAGTGAGTGGGCACCGGAGTGTGTTAGTCTCTGCGCAAAAGGGCGTCTAAGCGGCTTTCTGCGTGGGGCCCTGTAGGTGTGCCTGGGTCTCTGATTGTCTGTGTGCCCCTCTGCAAAGTCCTTGAACAGGCGAAGGCATGCCTGGAACACAGGGCCCTTGCCTCGGGATCCCCCACAGAATGGCAGAACACCCCTGCCACCTTCAAGAGCCCTCAGGCACACCCTGAACTTGAAGGGCTGCTGCAACCAGCACCGGGCTCCCGATCTCCAACAACCTTGCCTTCTGACCAGAGCACATAGACTCGATGGGGGCCGGCCTCTCACCCATGGGAGTGATGGCCCCAGAGTCGTGGAGACCCCGCCAGCTCCTAGCACACCTGATGTGCCCTTGACAGCCAGAGCCCATGCCACTGGGGACAACGGTACCTCGCACATGAAGGCCTTTGTCTCCGCCCTGCACATGGCTACAGGGAAGATGCAGCCTGCCTTCTTCTCAAAGGCACTAAAGGACTTCAAGGCCAGGTGCCTCTTCCAGCCAACTAAGCCAAATTCCTATCCAGAGACGCGTGGGAAAGCTGACTATGGGAAGTGGTGGTCTTCAGACACCATGACCGGGAGTCGAACTCCTCGGACACCAGCCTACAGTCCCGGCCAGGTCCAGGCAGCTCCACGGCCCACCGGATCTACAGCCCTGACCCCCGAAGAAACGCTCAAACGCTCCAGCCCTTGTGCAAAGTTCCCATCTCCTGCCCGCAGGGCGACTCACTCAGACAGCAAACCTCAGACGCGATGCCCACACAGGGCACACTGAGCACCAGGGAAGACAGTCAGCAACCATGGCGGTGGCGACGAAGTCCACCGCATGCCAGGTGACCGCACGCCTCTTCTCCTACATAGCAACACCACCAAGGACCTCACAGAGATACAAGGTGCCAACCAAGAGGACGAGACACACACTTCAAACAGAAGCCCACTGCCGCACAAGCAGACCAGGAACCCTGCGCAGGGAGCAAGTGGCTGTCCACGGCAACACACCTGGCACCACAACCACTGCCCCATTTCAGCCACACCTCCGGGCTTCCTCCCGTAAACTGAGGGCCCTGCAAAAGGCCTCGGGGCCACCAAGGACGGCCATGTCGTGCCCTCCGGGAGATACACTTTCGCCTTGCCAACTCCCTGACCAGGGGCCAAAGGGAAGCTTCGCAGATTTCACCTTTCCTTAAGCTGGCCGGCCCCACTACTGAGCACGTAGATCTCTTCGAGGCGCCTGTAAGACATTCTTTGGTGTCATTCCTCTGGCATGGGGCCCCCAGGCCTACACCAAAGGCACCAGCGCAGCGCGTCCACAGGGACCGCCAAAGCCCTCTTCTCCGTAGCCAGCCACAGGCAGCCCTTCAGGGACTAGAGATCTCCTTGAGAAGCCGAGGACAGCGCCTGCAGCACCATGATGACAGCCCGTCCAAGAAGTCACACTGCCCCGGGCCTCGCCATGCCCATACCGTCCTGTCTAGGCCATCGGCCATCTCACAGGATTCAATGTAGCACTCAGTCCTCGGCACAGTCCACAGTATCCCGATCGGCGCCACCACTGTGCCAGCAGTTGCAGTCGAGGACCTGCCAAGGGAACCACCGAGGTCTAATTCCTCAACCCCTCCCACCGCCACCTAACAATCCCGCCTCCCCGTCCCCACCGCCCTGACCCCGATCCCACCCCGTCTGCCACTCAAGAACCTCACCGAGCCAAGTGAGGAAGCGACAGGTGCCTGGCCTCCGGCTCAACTCAGAAACCACCCAAGCTTCCTCTCTTTGGCTTTGAAAAGCACCCTGCTCCCACAAGGGCCCCATCCAATATGGGAACCCGGCAAAAACACACCTCTCCAAGCCTCGAGCTCACTGGGTCTAGGCCAGCACATGCTCCGACTCATACCACCAGCAGGCAGCCTGGCGGCCTCGCCATCCCTCACTGCACAGTCACCAAGCACCTCGCAGTCGTGGATGGGCCAGCCAATGCGTGGACACGGGCCGACCCTCAGCCGCGAGCCTCTCCAATACTGCCGCCCTGTGTGCTGTTTGCATGCGTGTCCACAAGGGGAAGCTGGCCCTCACCCCTGACTATCCCCTAACCCCAGGGGAGGCAACATGCAGGACCTCAGGTTCGATGAGGAGACGGTAGTGAGTGCTCACTCATTTTGTTCAGATTTTCCAAGGAATGCATATGAGGGGGTCATCATCGATCCGAGCACGTGCTGGGACGCCGCAAGAACCCAACAGCACAGGCTGGGCGGCTGCGAGGAGGAGCCAGTGACCTCGACATCATCCAACAGCATGGAGAATCCACAGCCCCCAGGCCACTCAGCAAGAGAAACAGTCCATCCACTCTGGAGCTCCTCGGCGGGTCCGAGGAACCCCTGGTATGCAATGAATGACACGTGTTGGGCCAGGGGAATGCGTACCATCCGTAGTGATCCCTGGCCAAGCTCAGCACCCTGGGCCCGTCGCACTTCTTCCGGGATTTCCTCGCACATCCAGTCTTCACACCACGCCAAGAAGGTCTGCCCATCTCAGCCGACGGCCAGCCGTGCCTGGCGACTGCACCTGAGAAGTGGGCAGCAATCACAGGCATGCTTTAGAACGCCACCCAGGTACTCAGAGAACAAGACCCAGGCCAACGGTACCCTGGGGGTGGGTAACGTTACCCTGCACCTGCTTCCCAAGGACCTTTGTCCCTTGGAGAAGACTCAATGCGGGCATGACAGACAACTCTTCAAAGGTACGCACGTACCAGTGCTTGTGTGCGTCAGGAGGTAAGTGAGTGGGCACCGGAGTGTGTTAGTCTCTGCGCAAAAGGGCGTCTAAGCGGCTTTCTGCGTGGGGCCCTGTAGGTGTGCCTGGGTCTCTGATTGTCTGTGTGCCCCTCTGCAAAGTCCTTGAACAGGCGAAGGCATGCCTGGAACACAGGGCCCTTGCCTCGGGATCCCCCACAGAATGGCAGAACACCCCTGCCACCTTCAAGAGCCCTCAGGCACACCCTGAACTTGAAGGGCTGCTGCAACCAGCACCGGGCTCCCGATCTCCAACAACCTTGCCTTCTGACCAGAGCACATAGACTCGATGGGGGCCGGCCTCTCACCCATGGGAGTGATGGCCCCAGAGTCGTGGAGACCCCGCCAGCTCCTAGCACACCTGATGTGCCCTTGACAGCCAGAGCCCATGCCACTGGGGACAACGGTACCTCGCACATGAAGGCCTTTGTCTCCGCCCTGCACATGGCTACAGGGAAGATGCAGCCTGCCTTCTTCTCAAAGGCACTAAAGGACTTCAAGGCCAGGTGCCTCTTCCAGCCAACTAAGCCAAATTCCTATCCAGAGACGCGTGGGAAAGCTGACTATGGGAAGTGGTGGTCTTCAGACACCATGACCGGGAGTCGAACTCCTCGGACACCAGCCTACAGTCCCGGCCAGGTCCAGGCAGCTCCACGGCCCACCGCATCTACAGCCCTGACCCCCGAAGAAACGCTCAAACGCTCGAGCCCTTGTGCAAAGTTCCCATCTCCTGCCCGCAGGGCGACTCACTCCGACAGCAAACCTCAGACGCGATGCCCACACGGGGCACACTGAGCACCAGGGAAGACAGTCAGCAACCATGGCGGTGGCGACGAAGTCCACCGCATGCCAGGTGACCGCACGCCTCTTCTCCTACATAGCAACACCACCAAGGACCTCACAGAGATACAAGGTGCCAACCAAGAGGACGAGACACACACTTCAAACAGAAGCCCACTGCCGCGCAAGCAGACCAGGAACCCTGCCCAGGGAGCAAGTGGCTGTCCACGGCAACACACCTGGCACCACAACCACTGCCCCATCTCAGCCACACCTCCGGGCTTCCTCCCGTAAACTGAGGGCCCTGCAAAAGGCCTCGGGGCCCCCAAGGACGGCCATGTCCTGCCCTCCGGGAGATACACTTTCGCCTTGCCAACTCCCTGACCAGGGGCCAAAGGGAAGCTTCGCAGATTTCACCTTTCCTTAAGCTGGCCGGCCCCACTACTGAGCACGTAGATCTCTTCGAGGCGCCTGTAAGACATTCTTTGGTGTCATTCCTCTGGCATGGGGCCCCCAGGGCTACACCAAAGGCACCAGCGCAGCGCGTCCACAGGGACCGCCAAAGCCCTCTTCTCCGTAGCCAGCCACAGGCAGCCCTTCAGGGACTAGAGATCTCCTTGAGAAGCCGAGGACAGCGCCTGCAGCACCATGATGACAGCCCGTCCAAGAAGTCACACTGCCCCGGGCCTCGCCATGCCCATACCGTCCTGTCTAGGCCATCGGCCATCTCACAGGATTCAATGTAGCACTCAGTCCTCGGCACAGTCCACAGTAACCCGATCGGCGCCACCACTGTGCCAGCAGTTGCAGTCGAGGACCTGCCAAGGGAACCACCGAGGCCTAATTCCTCAACCCCTCCCACCGCCACCTAACAATCCCGCCTCCCGGTCCCCACCGCCCTGACCCCGATCCCACCCCGTCTGCCACTCAAGAACCTCACCGAGCCAAGTGAGGAAGCGACAGGTGCCTGGCCTCCGGCTCAACTCAGAAACCACCCAAGCTTCCTCTCTTTGGCTTTGAAAAGCACCCTGCTCCCACAAGGGCCCCATCCAATATGGGAACCCGGCAAAAACACACCTCTCCAAGCCTCGAGCTCACTGGGTCTAGGCCAGCACATGCTCCGACTCATACCACCAGCAGGCAGCCTGGCGGCCTCGCCATCCCTCACTGCACAGTCACCAGGCACCTCGCAGTCGTGGATGAGCCAGCCAATGCGTGGACACGGGCCGACCCTCAGCCGCGAGCCTCTCCAATACTGCCGCCCTGTGTGCTGTTTGCATGCGTGTCCACAAGGGGAAGCTGGCCCTCACCCCTGACTATCCCCTAACCCCAGGGGAGGCAACGTGCTGGACCTCAGGTTCGATGAGGAGACGGTAGTGAGTGCTCACTCATTTTGTTCAGATTTTCCAAGGAATGCATATGAGGGGGTCATCATCGATCCGAGCACGTGCTGGGACGCCGCAAGAACCCAACAGCACAGGCTGGGCGGCTGCGAGGAGGAGCCAGTGACCTCGACATCATCCAACAGCATGGAGAATCCACAGCCCCCAGGCCACTCAGCAAGAGAAACAGTCCATCCACTCTGGAGCTCCTCGGCGGGTCCGAGGAACCCCTGGTATGCAATGAATGACACGTGTTGGGCCAGGGGAATGCGTACCATCCGTAGTGATCCCTGGCCAAGCTCAGCACCCTGGGCCCGTCGCACTTCTTCCGGGATTTCCTCGCACATCCAGTCTTCACACCACGCCAAGAAGGTCTGCCCATCTCAGCCGACGGCCAGCCGTGCCTGGCGACTGCACCTGAGAAGTGGGCAGCAATCACAGGCATGCTTTAGAACGCCACCCAGGTACTCAGAGAACAAGACCCAGGCCAACGGTACCCTGGGGGTGGGTAACGTTACCCTGCACCTGCTTCCCAAGGACCTTTGTCCCTTGGAGAAGACTCAATGCGGGCATGACAGACAACTCTTCAAAGGTACGCACGTACCAGTGCTTGTGTGCGTCAGGAGGTAAGTGAGTGGGCACCGGAGTGTGTTAGTCTCTGCGCAAAAGGGCGTCTAAGCGGCTTTCTGCGTGGGGCCCTGTAGGTGTGCCTGGGTCTCTGATTGTCTGTGTGCCCCTCTGCAAAGTCCTTGAACAGGCGAAGGCATGCCTGGAACACAGGGCCCTTGCCTCGGGATCCCCCACAGAATGGCAGAACACCCCTGCCACCTTCAAGAGCCCTCAGGCACACCCTGAACTTGAAGGGCTGCTGCAACCAGCACCGGGCTCCCGATCTCCAACAACCTTGCCTTCTGACCAGAGCACATAGACTCGATGGGGGCCGGCCTCTCACCCATGGGAGTGATGGCCCCAGAGTCGTGGAGACCCCGCCAGCTCCTAGCACACCTGATGTGCCCTTGACAGCCAGAGCCCATGCCACTGGGGACAACGGTACCTCGCACATGAAGGCCTTTGTCTCCGCCCTACACATGGCTACAGGGAAGATGCAGCCTGCCTTCTTCTCAAAGGCACTAAAGGACTTCAAGGCCAGGTGCCTCTTCCAGCCAACTAAGCCAAATTCCTATCCAGAGACGCGTGGGAAAGCTGACTATGGGAAGTGGTGGTCTTCAGACACCATGACCGGGAGTCGAACTCCTCGGACACCAGCCTACAGTCCCGGCCAGGTCCAGGCAGCTCCACGGCCCACCGCATCTACAGCCCTGACCCCCGAAGAAACGCTCAAACGCTCGAGCCCTTGTGCAAAGTTCCCATCTCCTGCCCGCAGGGCGACTCACTCCGACAGCAAACCTCAGACGCGATGCCCACACGGGGCACACTGAGCACCAGGGAAGACAGTCAGCAACCATGGCGGTGGCGACGAAGTCCACCGCATGCCAGGTGACCGCACGCCTCTTCTCCTACATAGCAACACCACCAAGGACCTCACAGAGATACAAGGTGCCAACCAAGAGGACGAGACACACACTTCAAACAGAAGCCCACTGCCGCGCAAGCAGACCAGGAACCCTGCCCAGGGAGCAAGTGGCTGTCCACGGCAACACACCTGGCACCACAACCACTGCCCCATCTCAGCCACACCTCCGGGCTTCCTCCCGTAAACTGAGGGCCCTGCAAAAGGCCTCGGGGCCCCCAAGGACGGCCATGTCCTGCCCTCCGGGAGATACACTTTCGCCTTGCCAACTCCCTGACCAGGGGCCAAAGGGAAGCTTCGCAGATTTCACCTTTCCTTAAGCTGGCCGGCCCCACTACTGAGCACGTAGATCTCTTCGAGGCGCCTGTAAGACATTCTTTGGTGTCATTCCTCTGGCATGGGGCCCCCAGGGCTACACCAAAGGCACCAGCGCAGCGCGTCCACAGGGACCGCCAAAGCCCTCTTCTCCGTAGCCAGCCACAGGCAGCCCTTCAGGGACTAGAGATCTCCTTGAGAAGCCGAGGACAGCGCCTGCAGCACCATGATGACAGCCCGTCCAAGAAGTCACACTGCCCCGGGCCTCGCCATGCCCATACCGTCCTGTCTAGGCCATCGGCCATCTCACAGGATTCAATGTAGCACTCAGTCCTCGGCACAGTCCACAGTATCCCGATCGGCGCCACCACTGTGCCAGCAGTTGCAGTCGAGGACCTGCCAAGGGAACCACCGAGGTCTAATTCCTCAACCCCTCCCACCGCCACCTAACAATCCCGCCTCCCCGTCCCCACCGCCCTGACCCCGATCCCACCCCGTCTGCCACTCAAGAACCTCACCGAGCCAAGTGAGGAAGCGACAGGTGCCTGGCCTCCGGCTCAACTCAGAAACCACCCAAGCTTCCTCTCTTTGGCTTTGAAAAGCACCCTGCTCCCACAAGGGCCCCATCCAATATGGGAACCCGGCAAAAACACACCTCTCCAAGCCTCGAGCTCACTGGGTCTAGGCCAGCACATGCTCCGACTCATACCACCAGCAGGCAGCCTGGCGGCCTCGCCATCCCTCACTGCACAGTCACCAAGCACCTCGCAGTCGTGGATGGGCCAGCCAATGCGTGGACACGGGCCGACCCTCAGCCGCGAGCCTCTCCAATACTGCCGCCCTGTGTGCTGTTTGCATGCGTGTCCACAAGGGGAAGCTGGCCCTCACCCCTGACTATCCCCTAACCCCAGGGGAGGCAACGTGCAGGACCTCAGGTTCGATGAGGAGACGGTAGTGAGTGCTCACTCATTTTGTTCAGATTTTCCAAGGAATGCATATGAGGGGGTCATCATCGATCCGAGCACGTGCTGGGACGCCGCAAGAACCCAACAGCACAGGCTGGGCGGCTGCGAGGAGGAGCCAGTGACCTCGACATCATCCAACAGCATGGAGAATCCACAGCCCCCAGGCCACTCAGCAAGAGAAACAGTCCATCCACTCTGGAGCTCCTCGGCGGGTCCGAGGAACCCCTGGTATGCAATGAATGACACGTGTTGGGCCAGGGGAATGCGTACCATCCGTAGTGATCCCTGGCCAAGCTCAGCACCCTGGGCCCGTCGCACTTCTTCCGGGATTTCCTCGCACATCCAGTCTTCACACCACGCCAAGAAGGTCTGCCCATCTCAGCCGACGGCCAGCCGTGCCTGGCGACTGCACCTGAGAAGTGGGCAGCAATCACAGGCATGCTTTAGAACGCCACCCAGGTACTCAGAGAACAAGACCCAGGCCAACGGTACCCTGGGGGTGGGTAACGTTACCCTGCACCTGCTTCCCAAGGACCTTTGTCCCTTGGAGAAGACTCAATGCGGGCATGACAGACAACTCTTCAAAGGTACGCACGTACCACTGCTTGTGTGCGTCAGGAGGTAAGTGAGTGGGCACCGGAGTGTGTTAGTCTCTGCGCAAAAGGGCGTCTAAGCGGCTTTCTGCGTGGGGCCCTGTAGGTGTGCCTGGGTCTCTGATTGTCTGTGTGCCCCTCTGCAAAGTCCTTGAACAGGCGAAGGCATGCCTGGAACACAGGGCCCTTGCCTCGGGATCCCCCACAGAATGGCAGAACACCCCTGCCACCTTCAAGAGCCCTCAGGCACACCCTGAACTTGAAGGGCTGCTGCAACCAGCACCGGGCTCCCGATCTCCAACAACCTTGCCTTCTGACCAGAGCACATAGACTCGATGGGGGCCGGCCTCTCACCCATGGGAGTGATGGCCCCAGAGTCGTGGAGACCCCGCCAGCTCCTAGCACACCTGATGTGCCCTTGACAGCCAGAGCCCATGCCACTGGGGACAACGGTACCTCGCACATGAAGGCCTTTGTCTCCGCCCTACACATGGCTACAGGGAAGATGCAGCCTGCCTTCTTCTCAAAGGCACTAAAGGACTTCAAGGCCAGGTGCCTCTTCCAGCCAACTAAGCCAAATTCCTATCCAGAGACGCGTGGGAAAGCTGACTATGGGAAGTGGTGGTCTTCAGACACCATGACCGGGAGTCGAACTCCTCGGACACCAGCCTACAGTCCCGGCCAGGTCCAGGCAGCTCCACGGCCCACCGCATCTACAGCCCTGACCCCCGAAGAAACGCTCAAACGCTCGAGCCCTTGTGCAAAGTTCCCATCTCCTGCCCGCAGGGCGACTCACTCCGACAGCAAACCTCAGACGCGATGCCCACACGGGGCACACTGAGCACCAGGGAAGACAGTCAGCAACCATGGCGGTGGCGACGAAGTCCACCGCATGCCAGGTGACCGCACGCCTCTTCTCCTACATAGCAACACCACCAAGGACCTCACAGAGATACAAGGTGCCAACCAAGAGGACAAGACACACACTTCAAACAGAAGCCCACTGCCGCGCAAGCAGACCAGGAACCATGCCCAGGGAGCAAGTGGCTGTCCACGGCAACACACCTGGCACCACAACCACTGCCCCATCTCAGCCACACCTCCGGGCTTCCTCCCGTAAACTGAGGGCCCTGCAAAAGGCCTCGGGGCCCCCAAGGACGGCCATGTCCTGCCCTCCGGGAGATACACTTTCGCCTTGCCAACTCCCTGACCAGGGGCCAAAGGGAAGCTTCGCAGATTTCACCTTTCCTTAAGCTGGCCGGCCCCACTACTGAGCACGTAGATCTCTTCGAGGCGCCTGTAAGACATTCTTTGGTGTCATTCCTCTGGCATGGGGCCCCCAGGGCTACACCAAAGGCACCAGCGCAGCGCGTCCACAGGGACCGCCAAAGCCCTCTTCTCCGTAGCCAGCCACAGGCAGCCCTTCAGGGACTAGAGATCTCCTTGAGAAGCCGAGGACAGCGCCTGCAGCACCATGATGACAGCCCGTCCAAGAAGTCACACTGCCCCGGGCCTCGCCATGCCCATACCGTCCTGTCTAGGCCATCGGCCATCTCACAGGATTCAATGTAGCACTCAGTCCTCGGCACAGTCCACAGTATCCCGATCGGCGCCACCACTGTGCCAGCAGTTGCAGTCGAGGACCTGCCAAGGGAACCACCGAGGCCTAATTCCTCAACCCCTCCCACCGCCACCTAACAATCCCGCCTCCCGGTCCCCACCGCCCTGACCCCGATCCCACCCCGTCTGCCACTCAAGAACCTCACCGAGCCAAGTGAGGAAGCGACAGGTGCCTGGCCTCCGGCTCAACTCAGAAACCACCCAAGCTTCCTCTCTTTGGCTTTGAAAAGCACCCTGCTCCCACAAGGGCCCCATCCAATATGGGAACCCGGCAAAAACACACCTCTCCAAGCCTCGAGCTCACTGGGTCTAGGCCAGCACATGCTCCGACTCATACCACCAGCAGGCAGCCTGGCGGCCTCGCCATCCCTCACTGCACAGTCACCAAGCACCTCGCAGTCGTGGATGGGCCAGCCAATGCGTGGACACGGGCCGACCCTCAGCCGCGAGCCTCTCCAATACTGCCGCCCTGTGTGCTGTTTGCATGCGTGTCCACAAGGGGAAGCTGGCCCTCACCCCTGACTATCCCCTAACCCCAGGGGAGGCAACGTGCAGGACCTCAGGTTCAATGAGGAGACGGTAGTGAGTGCTCACTCATTTTGTTCAGATTTTCCAAGGAATGCATATGAGGGGGTCATCATCGATCCGAGCACGTGCTGGGACGCCGCAAGAACCCAACAGCACAGGCTGGGCGGCTGCGAGGAGGAGCCAGTGACCTCGACATCATCCAACAGCATGGAGAATCCACAGCCCCCAGGCCACTCAGCAAGAGAAACAGTCCATCCACTCTGGAGCTCCTCGGCGGGTCCGAGGAACCCCTGGTATGCAATGAATGACACGTGTTGGGCCAGGGGAATGCGTACCATCCGTAGTGATCCCTGGCCAAGCTCAGCACCCTGGGCCCGTCGCACTTCTTCCGGGATTTCCTCGCACATCCAGTCTTCACACCACGCCAAGAAGGTCTGCCCATCTCAGCCGACGGCCAGCCGTGCCTGGCGACTGCACCTGAGAAGTGGGCAGCAATCACAGGCATGCTTTAGAACGCCACCCAGGTACTCAGAGAACAAGACCCAGGCCAACGGTACCCTGCGGGTGGGTAACGTTACCCTGCACCTGCTTCCCAAGGACCTTTGTCCCTTGGAGAAGACTCAATGCGGGCATGACAGACAACTCTTCAAAGGTACGCACGTACCAGTGCTTGTGTGCGTCAGGAGGTAAGTGAGTGGGCACCGGAGTGTGTTAGTCTCTGCGCAAAAGGGCGTCTAAGCGGCTTTCTGCGTGGGGCCCTGTAGGTGTGCCTGGGTCTCTGATTGTCTGTGTGCCCCTCTGCAAAGTCCTTCAACAGGCGAAGGCATGCCTGGAACACAGGGCCCTTGCCTCGGGATCCCCCACAGAATGGCAGAACACCCCTGCCACCTTCAAGAGCCCTCAGGCACACCCTGAACTTGAAGGGCTGCTGCAACCAGCACCGGGCTCCCGATCTCCAACAACCTTGCCTTCTGACCAGAGCACATAGACTCGATGGGGGCCGGCCTCTCACCCATGGGAGTGATGGCCCCAGAGTCGTGGAGACCCCGCCAGCTCCTAGCACACCTGATGTGCCCTTGACAGCCAGAGCCCATGCCACTGGGGACAACGGTACCTCGCACATGAAGGCCTTTGTCTCCGCCCTACACATGGCTACAGGGAAGATGCAGCCTGCCTTCTTCTCAAAGGCACTAAAGGACTTCAAGGCCAGGTGCCTCTTCCAGCCAACTAAGCCAAATTCCTATCCAGAGACGCGTGGGAAAGCTGACTATGGGAAGTGGTGGTCTTCAGACACCATGACCGGGAGTCGAACTCCTCGGACACCAGCCTACAGTCCCGGCCAGGTCCAGGCAGCTCCACGGCCCACCGCATCTACAGCCCTGACCCCCGAAGAAACGCTCAAACGCTCGAGCCCTTGTGCAAAGTTCCCATCTCCTGCCCGCAGGGCGACTCACTCCGACAGCAAACCTCAGACGCGATGCCCACACGGGGCACACTGAGCACCAGGGAAGACAGTCAGCAACCATGGCGGTGGCGACGAAGTCCACCGCATGCCAGGTGACCGCACGCCTCTTCTCCTACATAGCAACACCACCAAGGACCTCACAGAGATACAAGGTGCCAACCAAGAGGACAAGACACACACTTCAAACAGAAGCCCACTGCCGCGCAAGCAGACCAGGAACCCTGCCCAGGGAGCAAGTGGCTGTCCACGGCAACACACCTG
Source organism: Hippopotamus amphibius kiboko (assembly GCF_030028045.1). Taxonomy (NCBI): domain Eukaryota; kingdom Metazoa; phylum Chordata; class Mammalia; order Artiodactyla; family Hippopotamidae; genus Hippopotamus; species Hippopotamus amphibius. Next base: position 220,998,883 of record NC_080187.1, on the reverse strand, counting down.
GCACCACAACCACTGCCCCATCTCAGCCACACCTCCGGGCTTCCTCCCGTAAACTGAGGGCCCTGCAAAAGGCCTCGGGGCCACCAAGGACGGCCATGTCCTGCCCTCCGGGAGATACACTTTCGCCTTGCCAACTCCCTGACCAGGGGCCAAAGGGAAGCTTCGCAGATTTCACCTTTCCTTAAGCTGGCCGGCCCCACTACTGAGCACGTAGATCTCTTCGAGGCGCCTGTAAGACATTCTTTGGTGTCATTCCTCTGGCATGGGGCCCCCAGGGCTACACCAAAGGCACCAGCGCAGCGCGTCCACAGGGACCGCCAAAGCCCTCTTCTCCGTAGCCAGCCACAGGCAGCCCTTCAGGGACTAGAGATCTCCTTGAGAAGCCGAGGACAGCGCCTGCAGCACCATGATGACAGCCCGTCCAAGAAGTCACACTGCCCCGGGCCTCGCCATGCCCATACCGTCCTGTCTAGGCCATCGGCCATCTCACAGGATTCAATGTAGCACTCAGTCCTCGGCACAGTCCACAGTATCCCGATCGGCGCCACCACTGTGCCAGCAGTTGCAGTCGAGGACCTGCCAAGGGAACCACCGAGGCCTAATTCCTCAACCCCTCCCACCGCCACCTAACAATCCCGCCTCCCGGTCCCCACCGCCCTGACCCCGATCCCACCCCGTCTGCCACTCAAGAACCTCACCGAGCCAAGTGAGGAAGCGACAGGTGCCTGGCCTCCGGCTCAACTCAGAAACCACCCAAGCTTCCTCTCTTTGGCTTTGAAAAGCACCCTGCTCCCACAAGGGCCCCATCCAATATGGGAACCCGGCAAAAACACACCTCTCCAAGCCTCGAGCTCACTGGGTCTAGGCCAGCACATGCTCCGACTCATACCACCAGCAGGCAGCCTGGCGGCCTCGCCATCCCTCACTGCACCGTCACCAAGCACCTCGCAGTCGTGGATGGGCCAGCCAATGCGTGGACACGGGCCGACCCTCAGCCGCGAGCCTCTCCAATACTGCCGCCCTGTGTGCTGTTTGCATGCGTGTCCACAAGGGGAAGCTGGCCCTCACCCCTGACTATCCCCTAACCCCAGGGGAGGCAACGTGCAGGACCTCAGGTTCGATGAGGAGACGGTAGTGAGTGCTCACTCATTTTGTTCAGATTTTCCAAGGAATGCATATGAGGGGGTCATCATCGATCCGAGCACGTGCTGGGACGCCGCAAGAACCCAACAGCACAGGCTGGGCGGCTGCGAGGAGGAGCCAGTGACCTCGACATCATCCAACAGCATGGAGAATCCACAGCCCCCAGGCCACTCAGCAAGAGAAACAGTCCATCCACTCTGGAGCTCCTCGGCGGGTCCGAGGAACCCCTGGTATGCAATGAATGACACGTGTTGGGCCAGGGGAATGCGTACCATCCGTAGTGATCCCTGGCCAAGCTCAGCACCCTGGGCCCGTCGCACTTCTTCCGGGATTTCCTCGCACATCCAGTCTTCACACCACGCCAAGAAGGTCTGCCCATCTCAGCCGACGGCCAGCCGTGCCTGGCGACTGCACCTGAGAAGTGGGCAGCAATCACAGGCATGCTTTAGAACGCCACCCAGGTACTCAGAGAACAAGACCCAGGCCAACGGTACCCTGGGGGTGGGTAACGTTACCCTGCACCTGCTTCCCAAGGACCTTTGTCCCTTGGAGAAGACTCAATGCGGGCATGACAGACAACTCTTCAAAGGTACGCACGTACCAGTGCTTGTGTGCGTCAGGAGGTAAGTGAGTGGGCACCGGAGTGTGTTAGTCTCTGCGCAAAAGGGCGTCTAAGCGGCTTTCTGCGTGGGGCCCTGTAGGTGTGCCTGGGTCTCTGATTGTCTGTGTGCCCCTCTGCAAAGTCCTTGAACAGGCGAAGGCATGCCTGGAACACAGGGCCCTTGCCTCGGGATCCCCCACAGAATGGCAGAACACCCCTGCCACCTTCAAGAGCCCTCAGGCACACCCTGAACTTGAAGGGCTGCTGCAACCAGCACCGGGCTCCCGATCTCCAACAACCTTGCCTTCTGACCAGAGCACATAGACTCGATGGGGGCCGGCCTCTCACCCATGGGAGTGATGGCCCCAGAGTCGTGGAGACCCCGCCAGCTCCTAGCACACCTGATGTGCCCTTGACAGCCAGAGCCCATGCCACTGGGGACAACGGTACCTCGCACATGAAGGCCTTTGTCTTCGCCCTACACATGGCTACAGGGAAGATGCAGCCTGCCTTCTTCTCAAAGGCACTAAAGGACTTCAAGGCCAGGTGCCTCTTCCAGCCAACTAAGCCAAATTCCTATCCAGAGACGCGTGGGAAAGCTGACTATGGGAAGTGGTGGTCTTCAGACACCATGACCGGGAGTCGAACTCCTCGGACACCAGCCTACAGTCCCGGCCAGGTCCAGGCAGCTCCACGGCCCACCGCATCTACAGCCCTGACCCCCGAAGAAACGCTCAAACGCTCGAGCCCTTGTGCAAAGTTCCCATCTCCTGCCCGCAGGGCGACTCACTCCGACAGCAAACCTCAGACGCGATGCCCACACGGGGCACACTGAGCACCAGGGAAGACAGTCAGCAACCATGGCGGTGGCGACGAAGTCCACCGCATGCCAGGTGACCGCACGCCTCTTCTCCTACATAGCAACACCACCAAGGACCTCACAGAGATACAAGGTGCCAACCAAGAGGACGAGACACACACTTCAAACAGAAGCCCACTGCCGCGCAAGCAGACCAGGAACCCTGCCCAGGGAGCAAGTGGCTGTCCACGGCAACACACCTGGCACCACAACCACTGCCCCATCTCAGCCACACCTCCGGGCTTCCTCCCGTAAACTGAGGGCCCTGCAAAAGGCCTCGGGGCCCCCAAGGACGGCCATGTCCTGCCCTCCGGGAGATACACTTTCGCCTTGCCAACTCCCTGACCAGGGGCCAAAGGGAAGCTTCGCAGATTTCACCTTTCCTTAAGCTGGCCGGCCCCACTACTGAGCACGTAGATCTCTTCGAGGCGCCTGGAAGACATTCTTTGGTGTCATTCCTCTGGCATGGGGCCCCCAGGGCTACACCAAAGGCACCAGCGCAGCGCGTCCACAGGGACCGCCAAAGCCCTCTTCTCCGTAGCCAGCCACAGGCAGCCCTTCAGGGACTAGAGATCTCCTTGAGAAGCCGATGACAGCGCCTGCAGCACCATGATGACAGCCCGTCCAAGAAGTCACACTGCCCCGGGCCTCGCCATGCCCATACCGTCCTGTCTAGGCCATCGGCCATCTCACAGGATTCAATGTAGCACTCAGTCCTCGGCACAGTCCACAGTATCCCGATCGGCGCCACCACTGTGCCAGCAGTTGCAGTCGAGGACCTGCCAAGGGAACCACCGAGGCCTAATTCCTCAACCCCTCCCACCGCCACCTAACAATCCCGCCTCCCGGTCCCCACCGCCCTGACCCCGATCCCACCCCGTCTGCCACTCAAGAACCTCACCGAGCCAAGTGAGGAAGCGACAGGTGCCTGGCCTCGGGCTCAACTCAGAAACCACCCAAGCTTCCTCTCTTTGGCTTTGAAAAGCACCCTGCTCCCACAAGGGCCCCGTCCAATATGGGAACCCGGCAAAAACACACCTCTCCAAGCCTCGAGCTCACTGGGTCTAGGCCAGCACATGCTCCGACTCATACCACCAGCAGGCAGCCTGGCGGCCTCGCCATCCCTCACTGCACCGTCACCAGGCACCTCGCAGTCCTGGATGAGCCAGCCAATGCGTGGACACGGGCCGACCCTCAGCCGCGAGCCTCTCCAATACTGCCGCCCTGTGTGCTGTTTGCATGCGTGTCCACAAGGGGAAGCTGGCCCTCACCCCTGACTATCCCCTAACCCCAGGGGAGGCAACGTGCTGGACCTCAGGTTCGATGAGGAGACGGTAGTGAGTGCTCACTCATTTTGTTCAGATTTTCCAAGGAATGCATATGAGGGGGTCATCATCGATCCGAGCACGTGCTGGGACGCCGCAAGAACCCAACAGCACAGGCTGGGCGGCTGCGAGGAGGAGCCAGTGACCTCGACATCATCCAACAGCATGGAGAATCCACAGCCCCCAGGCCACTCAGCAAGAGAAACAGTCCATCCACTCTGGAGCTCCTCGGCGGGTCCGAGGAACCCCTGGTATGCAATGAATGACACGTGTTGGGCCAGGGGAATGCGTACCATCCGTAGTGATCCCTGGCCAAGCTCAGCACCCTGGGCCCGTCGCACTTCTTCCGGGATTTCCTCGCACATCCAGTCTTCACACCACGCCAAGAAGGTCTGCCCATCTCAGCCGACGGCCAGCCGTGCCTGGCGACTGCACCTGAGAAGTGGGCAGCAATCACAGGCATGCTTTAGAACGCCACCCAGGTACTCAGAGAACAAGACCCAGGCCAACGGTACCCTGGGGGTGGGTAACGTTACCCTGCACCTGCTTCCCAAGGACCTTTGTCCCTTGGAGAAGACTCAATGCGGGCATGACAGACAACTCTTCAAAGGTACGCACGTACCAGTGCTTGTGTGCGTCAGGAGGTAAGTGAGTGGGCACCGGAGTGTGTTAGTCTCTGCGCAAAAGGGCGTCTAAGCGGCTTTCTGCGTGGGGCCCTGTAGGTGTGCCTGGGTCTCTGATTGTCTGTGTGCCCCTCTGCAAAGTCCTTGAACAGGCGAAGGCATGCCTGGAACACAGGGCCCTTGCCTCGGGATCCCCCACAGAATGGCAGAACACCCCTGCCACCTTCAAGAGCCCTCAGGCACACCCTGAACTTGAAGGGCTGCTGCAACCAGCACCGGGCTCCCGATCTCCAACAACCTTGCCTTCTGACCAGAGCACATAGACTCGATGGGGGCCGGCCTCTCACCCATGGGAGTGATGGCCCCAGAGTCGTGGAGACCCCGCCAGCTCCTAGCACACCTGATGTGCCCTTGACAGCCAGAGCCCATGCCACTGGGGACAACGGTACCTCGCACATGAAGGCCTTTGTCTCCGCCCTGCACATGGCTACAGGGAAGATGCAGCCTGCCTTCTTCTCAAAGGCACTAAAGGACTTCAAGGCCAGGTGCCTCTTCCAGCCAACTAAGCCAAATTCCTATCCAGAGACGCGTGGGAAAGCTGACTATGGGAAGTGGTGGTCTTCAGACACCATGACCGGGAGTCGAACTCCTCGGACACCAGCCTACAGTCCCGGCCAGGTCCAGGCAGCTCCACGGCCCACCGGATCTACAGCCCTGACCCCCGAAGAAACGCTCAAACGCTCCAGCCCTTGTGCAAAGTTCCCATCTCCTGCCCGCAGGGCGACTCACTCAGACAGCAAACCTCAGACGCGATGCCCACACAGGGCACACTGAGCACCAGGGAAGACAGTCAGCAACCATGGCGGTGGCGACGAAGTCCACCGCATGCCAGGTGACCGCACGCCTCTTCTCCTACATAGCAACACCACCAAGGACCTCACAGAGATACAAGGTGCCAACCAAGAGGACGAGACACACACTTCAAACAGAAGCCCACTGCCGCACAAGCAGACCAGGAACCCTGCGCAGGGAGCAAGTGGCTGTCCACGGCAACACACCTGGCACCACAACCACTGCCCCATTTCAGCCACACCTCCGGGCTTCCTCCCGTAAACTGAGGGCCCTGCAAAAGGCCTCGGGGCCACCAAGGACGGCCATGTCGTGCCCTCCGGGAGATACACTTTCGCCTTGCCAACTCCCTGACCAGGGGCCAAAGGGAAGCTTCGCAGATTTCACCTTTCCTTAAGCTGGCCGGCCCCACTACTGAGCACGTAGATCTCTTCGAGGCGCCTGGAAGACATTCTTTGGTGTCATTCCTCTGGCATGGGGCCCCCAGGCCTACACCAAAGGCACCAGCGCAGCGCGTCCACAGGGACCGCCAAAGCCCTCTTCTCCGTAGCCAGCCACAGGCAGCCCTTCAGGGACTAGAGATCTCCTTGAGAAGCCGAGGACAGCGCCTGCAGCACCATGATGACAGCCCGTCCAAGAAGTCACACTGCCCCGGGCCTCGCCATGCCCATACCGTCCTGTCTAGGCCATAGGCCATCTCACAGGATTCAATGTAGCACTCAGTCCTCGGCACAGTCCACAGTATCCCGATCGGCGCCACCACTGTGCCAGCAGTTGCAGTCGAGGACCTGCCAAGGGAACCACCGAGGCCTAATTCCTCAACCCCTCCCACCGCCACCTAACAATCCCGCCTCCCGGTCCCCACCGCCCTGACCCCGATCCCACCCCGTCTGCCACTCAAGAACCTCACCGAGCCAAGTGAGGAAGCGACAGGTGCCTGGCCTCGGGCTCAACTCAGAAACCACCCAAGCTTCCTCTCTTTGGCTTTGAAAAGCACCCTGCTCCCACAAGGGCCCCATCCAATATGGGAACCCGGCAAAAACACACCTCTCCAAGCCTCGAGCTCACTGGGTCTAGGCCAGCACATGCTCCGACTCATACCACCAGCAGGCAGCCTGGCGGCCTCGCCATCCCTCACTGCACCGTCACCAAGCACCTCGCAGTCGTGGATGAGCCAGCCAATGCGTGGACACGGGCCGACCCTCAGCCGCGAGCCTCTCCAATACTGCCGCCCTGTGTGCTGTTTGCATGCGTGTCCACAAGGGGAAGCTGGCCCTCACCCCTGACTATCCCCTAACCCCAGGGGAGGCAACGTGCTGGACCTCAGGTTCGATGAGGAGACGGTAGTGAGTGCTCACTCATTTTGTTCAGATTTTCCAAGGAATGCATATGAGGGGGTCATCATCGATCCGAGCACGTGCTGGGACGCCGCAAGAACCCAACAGCACAGGCTGGGCGGCTGCGAGGAGGAGCCAGTGACCTCGACATCATCCAACAGCATGGAGAATCCACAGCCCCCAGGCCACTCAGCAAGAGAAACAGCCCATCCACTCTGGAGCTCCTCGGCGGGTCCGAGGAACCCCTGGTATGCAATGAATGACACGTGTTGGGCCAGGGGAATGCGTACCATCCGTAGTGATCCCTGGCCAAGCTCAGCACCCTGGGCCCGTCGCACTTCTTCCGGGATTTCCTCGCACATCCAGTCTTCACACCACGCCAAGAAGGTCTGCCCATCTCAGCCGACGGCCAGCCGTGCCTGGCGACTGCACCTGAGAAGTGGGCAGCAATCACAGGCATGCTTTAGAACGCCACCCAGGTACTCAGAGAACAAGACCCAGGCCAACGGTACCCTGGGGGTGGGTAACGTTACCCTGCACCTGCTTCCCAAGGACCTTTGTCCCTTGGAGAAGACTCAATGCGGGCATGACAGACAACTCTTCAAAGGTACGCACGTACCAGTGCTTGTGTGCGTCAGGAGGTAAGTGAGTGGGCACCGGAGTGTGTTAGTCTCTGCGCAAAAGGGCGTCTAAGCGGCTTTCTGCGTGGGGCCCTGTAGGTGTGCCTGGGTCTCTGATTGTCTGTGTGCCCCTCTGCAAAGTCCTTGAACAGGCGAAGGCATGCCTGGAACACAGGGCCCTTGCCTCGGGATCCCCCACAGAATGGCAGAACACCCCTGCCACCTTCAAGAGCCCTCAGGCACACCCTGAACTTGAAGGGCTGCTGCAACCAGCACCGGGCTCCCGATCTCCAACAACCTTGCCTTCTGACCAGAGCACATAGACTCGATGGGGGCCGGCCTCTCACCCATGGGAGTGATGGCCCCAGAGTCGTGGAGACCCCGCCAGCTCCTAGCACACCTGATGTGCCCTTGACAGCCAGAGCCCATGCCACTGGGGACAACGGTACCTCGCACATGAAGGCCTTTGTCTCCGCCCTGCACATGGCTACAGGGAAGATGCAGCCTGCCTTCTTCTCAAAGGCACTAAAGGACTTCAAGGCCAGGTGCCTCTTCCAGCCAACTAAGCCAAATTCCTATCCAGAGACGCGTGGGAAAGCTGACTATGGGAAGTGGTGGTCTTCAGACACCATGACCGGGAGTCGAACTCCTCGGACACCAGCCTACAGTCCCGGCCAGGTCCAGGCAGCTCCACGGCCCACCGGATCTACAGCCCTGACCCCCGAAGAAACGCTCAAACGCTCCAGCCCTTGTGCAAAGTTCCCATCTCCTGCCCGCAGGGCGACTCACTCAGACAGCAAACCTCAGACGCGATGCCCACACAGGGCACACTGAGCACCAGGGAAGACAGTCAGCAACCATGGCGGTGGCGACGAAGTCCACCGCATGCCAGGTGACCGCACGCCTCTTCTCCTACATAGCAACACCACCAAGGACCTCACAGAGATACAAGGTGCCAACCAAGAGGACGAGACACACACTTCAAACAGAAGCCCACTGCCGCACAAGCAGACCAGGAACCCTGCGCAGGGAGCAAGTGGCTGTCCACGGCAACACACCTGGCACCACAACCACTGCCCCATTTCAGCCACACCTCCGGGCTTCCTCCCGTAAACTGAGGGCCCTGCAAAAGGCCTCGGGGCCACCAAGGACGGCCATGTCGTGCCCTCCGGGAGATACACTTTCGCCTTGCCAACTCCCTGACCAGGGGCCAAAGGGAAGCTTCGCAGATTTCACCTTTCCTTAAGCTGGCCGGCCCCACTACTGAGCACGTAGATCTCTTCGAGGCGCCTGGAAGACATTCTTTGGTGTCATTCCTCTGGCATGGGGCCCCCAGGCCTACACCAAAGGCACCAGCGCAGCGCGTCCACAGGGACCGCCAAAGCCCTCTTCTCCGTAGCCAGCCACAGGCAGCCCTTCAGGGACTAGAGATCTCCTTGAGAAGCCGAGGACAGCGCCTGCAGCACCATGATGACAGCCCGTCCAAGAAGTCACACTGCCCCGGGCCTCGCCATGCCCATACCGTCCTGTCTAGGCCATAGGCCATCTCACAGGATTCAATGTAGCACTCAGTCCTCGGCACAGTCCACAGTATCCCGATCGGCGCCACCACTGTGCCAGCAGTTGCAGTCGAGGACCTGCCAAGGGAACCACCGAGGCCTAATTCCTCAACCCCTCCCACCGCCACCTAACAATCCCGCCTCCCGGTCCCCACCGCCCTGACCCCGATCCCACCCCGTCTGCCACTCAAGAACCTCACCGAGCCAAGTGAGGAAGCGACAGGTGCCTGGCCTCGGGCTCAACTCAGAAACCACCCAAGCTTCCTCTCTTTGGCTTTGAAAAGCACCCTGCTCCCACAAGGGCCCCATCCAATATGGGAACCCGGCAAAAACACACCTCTCCAAGCCTCGAGCTCACTGGGTCTAGGCCAGCACATGCTCCGACTCATACCACCAGCAGGCAGCCTGGCGGCCTCGCCATCCCTCACTGCACCGTCACCAAGCACCTCGCAGTCGTGGATGAGCCAGCCAATGCGTGGACACGGGCCGACCCTCAGCCGCGAGCCTCTCCAATACTGCCGCCCTGTGTGCTGTTTGCATGCGTGTCCACAAGGGGAAGCTGGCCCTCACCCCTGACTATCCCCTAACCCCAGGGGAGGCAACGTGCTGGACCTCAGGTTCGATGAGGAGACGGTAGTGAGTGCTCACTCATTTTGTTCAGATTTTCCAAGGAATGCATATGAGGGGGTCATCATCGATCCGAGCACGTGCTGGGACGCCGCAAGAACCCAACAGCACAGGCTGGGCGGCTGCGAGGAGGAGCCAGTGACCTCGACATCATCCAACAGCATGGAGAATCCACAGCCCCCAGGCCACTCAGCAAGAGAAACAGCCCATCCACTCTGGAGCTCCTCGGCGGGTCCGAGGAACCCCTGGTATGCAATGAATGACACGTGTTGGGCCAGGGGAATGCGTACCATCCGTAGTGATCCCTGGCCAAGCTCAGCACCCTGGGCCCGTCGCACTTCTTCCGGGATTTCCTCGCACATCCAGTCTTCACACCACGCCAAGAAGGTCTGCCCATCTCAGCCGACGGCCAGCCGTGCCTGGCGACTGCACCTGAGAAGTGGGCAGCAATCACAGGCATGCTTTAGAACGCCACCCAGGTACTCAGAGAACAAGACCCAGGCCAACGGTACCCTGGGGGTGGGTAACGTTACCCTGCACCTGCTTCCCAAGGACCTTTGTCCCTTGGAGAAGACTCAATGCGGGCATGACAGACAACTCTTCAAAGGTACGCACGTACCAGTGCTTGTGTGCGTCAGGAGGTAAGTGAGTGGGCACCGGAGTGTGTTAGTCTCTGCGCAAAAGGGCGTCTAAGCGGCTTTCTGCGTGGGGCCCTGTAGGTGTGCCTGGGTCTCTGATTGTCTGTGTGCCCCTCTGCAAAGTCCTTGAACAGGCGAAGGCATGCCTGGAACACAGGGCCCTTGCCTCGGGATCCCCCACAGAATGGCAGAACACCCCTGCCACCTTCAAGAGCCCTCAGGCACACCCTGAACTTGAAGGGCTGCTGCAACCAGCACCGGGCTCCCGATCTCCAACAACCTTGCCTTCTGACCAGAGCACATAGACTCGATGGGGGCCGGCCTCTCACCCATGGGAGTGATGGCCCCAGAGTCGTGGAGACCCCGCCAGCTCCTAGCACACCTGATGTGCCCTTGACAGCCAGAGCCCATGCCACTGGGGACAACGGTACCTCGCACATGAAGGCCTTTGTCTCCGCCCTACACATGGCTACAGGGAAGATGCAGCCTGCCTTCTTCTCAAAGGCACTAAAGGACTTCAAGGCCAGGTGCCTCTTCCAGCCAACTAAGCCAAATTCCTATCCAGAGACGCGTGGGAAAGCTGACTATGGGAAGTGGTGGTCTTCAGACACCATGACCGGGAGTCGAACTCCTCGGACACCAGCCTACAGTCCCGGCCAGGTCCAGGCAGCTCCACGGCCCACCGGATCTACAGCCCTGACCCCCGAAGAAACGCTCAAACGCTCCAGCCCTTGTGCAAAGTTCCCATCTCCTGCCCGCAGGGCGACTCACTCAGACAGCAAACCTCAGACGCGATGCCCACACGGGGCACACTGAGCACCAGGGAAGACAGTCAGCAACCATGGCGGTGGCGACGAAGTCCACCGCATGCCAGGTGACCGCACGCCTCTTCTCCTACATAGCAACACCACCAAGGACCTCACAGAGATACAAGGTGCCAACCAAGAGGACGAGACACACACTTCAAACAGAAGCCCACTGCCGCGCAAGCAGACCAGGAACCCTGCGCAGGGAGCAAGTGGCTGTCCACGGCAACACACCTGGCACCACAACCACTGCCCCATCTCAGCCACACCTCCGGGCTTCCTCCCGTAAACTGAGGGCCCTGCAAAAGGCCTCGGGGCCACCAAGGACGGCCATGTCCTGCCCTCCGGGAGATACACTTTCGCCTTGCCAACTCCCTGACCAGGGGCCAAAGGGAAGCTTCGCAGATTTCACCTTTCCTTAAGCTGGCCGGCCCCACTACTGAGCACGTAGATCTCTTCGAGGCGCCTGGAAGACATTCTTTGGTGTCATTCCTCTGGCATGGGGCCCCCAGGCCTACACCAAAGGCACCAGCGCAGCGCGTCCACAGGGACCGCCAAAGCCCTCTTCTCCGTAGCCAGCCACAGGCAGCCCTTCAGGGACTAGAGATCTCCTTGAGAAGCCGAGGACAGCGCCTGCAGCACCATGATGACAGCCCGTCCAAGAAGTCACACTGCCCCGGGCCTCGCCATGCCCATACCGTCCTGTCTAGGCCATCGGCCATCTCACAGGATTCAATGTAGCACTCAGTCCTCGGCACAGTCCACAGTATCCCGATCGGCGCCACCACTGTGCCAGCAGTTGCAGTCGAGGACCTGCCAAGGGAACCACCGAGGCCTAATTCCTCAACCCCTCCCACCGCCACCTAACAATCCCGCCTCCCGGTCCCCACCGCCCTGACCCCGATCCCACCCCGTCTGCCACTCAAGAACCTCACCGAGCCAAGTGAGGAAGCGACAGGTGCCTGGCCTCCGGCTCAACTCAGAAACCACCCAAGCTTCCTCTCTTTGGCTTTGAAAAGCACCCTGCTCCCACAAGGGCCCCATCCAATATGGGAACCCGGCAAAAACACACCTCTCCAAGCCTCGAGCTCACTGGGTCTAGGCCAGCACATGCTCCGACTCATACCACCAGCAGGCAGCCTGGCGGCCTCGCCATCCCTCACTGCACCGTCACCAAGCACCTCGCAGTCGTGGATGGGCCAGCCAATGCGTGGACACGGGCCGACCCTCAGCCGCGAGCCTCTCCAATACTGCCGCCCTGTGTGCTGTTTGCATGCGTGTCCACAAGGGGAAGCTGGCCCTCACCCCTGACTATCCCCTAACCCCAGGGGAGGCAACGTGCAGGACCTCAGGTTCGATGAGGAGACGGTAGTGAGTGCTCACTCATTTTGTTCAGATTTTCCAAGGAATGCATATGAGGGGGTCATCATCGATCCGAGCACGTGCTGGGACGCCGCAAGAACCCAACAGCACAGGCTGGGCGGCTGCGAGGAGGAGCCAGTGACCTCGACATCATCCAACAGCATGGAGAATCCACAGCCCCCAGGCCACTCAGCAAGAGAAACAGTCCATCCACTCTGGAGCTCCTCGGCGGGTCCGAGGAACCCCTGGTATGCAATGAATGACACGTGTTGGGCCAGGGGAATGCGTACCATCCGTAGTGATCCCCGGCCAAGCTCAGCACCCTGGGCCCGTCGCACTTCTTCCGGGATTTCCTCGCACATCCAGTCTTCACACCACGCCAAGAAGGTCTGCCCATCTCAGCCGACGGCCAGCCGTGCCTGGCGACTGCACCTGAGAAGTGGGCAGCAATCACAGGCATGCTTTAGAACGCCACCCAGGTACTCAGAGAACAAGACCCAGGCCAACGGTACCCTGGGGGGGGGTAACGTTACCCTGCACCTGCTTCCCAAGGACCTTTGTCCCTTGGAGAAGACTCAATGCGGGCATGACAGACAACTCTTCAAAGGTACGCACGTACCAGTGCTTGTGTGCGTCAGGAGGTAAGTGAGTGGGCACCGGAGTGTGTTAGTCTCTGCGCAAAAGGGCGTCTAAGCGGCTTTCTGCGTGGGGCCCTGTAGGTGTGCCTGGGTCTCTGATTGTCTGTGTGCCCCTCTGCAAAGTCCTTGAACAGGCGAAGGCATGCCTGGAACACAGGGCCCTTGCCTCGGGATCCCCCACAGAATGGCAGAACACCCCTGCCACCTTCAAGAGCCCTCAGGCACACCCTGAACTTGAAGGGCTGCTGCAACCAGCACCGGGCTCCCGATCTCCAACAACCTTGCCTTCTGACCAGAGCACATAGACTCGATGGGGGCCGGCCTCTCACCCATGGGAGTGATGGCCCCAGAGTCGTGGAGACCCCGCCAGCTCCTAGCACACCTGATGTGCCCTTGACAGCCAGAGCCCATGCCACTGGGGACAACGGTACCTCGCACATGAAGGCCTTTGTCTCCGCCCTACACATGGCTACAGGGAAGATGCAGCCTGCCTTCTTCTCAAAGGCACTAAAGGACTTCAAGGCCAGGTGCCTCTTCCAGCCAACTAAGCCAAATTCCTATCCAGAGACGCGTGGGAAAGCTGACTATGGGAAGTGGTGGTCTTCAGACACCATGACCGGGAGTCGAACTACTCGGACACCAGCCTACAGTCCCGGCCAGGTCCAGGCAGCTCCACGGCCCACCGCATCTACAGCCCTGACCCCCGAAGAAACGCTCAAACGCTCGAGCCCTTGTGCAAAGTTCCCATCTCCTGCCCGCAGGGCGACTCACTCCGACAGCAAACCTCAGACGCGATGCCCACACGGGGCACACTGAGCACCAGGGAAGACAGTCAGCAACCATGGCGGTGGCGACGAAGTCCACCGCATGCCAGGTGACCGCACGCCTCTTCTCCTACATAGCAACACCACCAAGGACCTCACAGAGATACAAGGTGCCAACCAAGAGGACGAGACACACACTTCAAACAGAAGCCCACTGCCGCGCAAGCAGACCAGGAACCCTGCCCAGGGAGCAAGTGGCTGTCCACGGCAACACACCTGGCACCACAACCACTGCCCCATCTCAGCCACACCTCCGGGCTTCCTCCCGTAAACTGAGGGCCCTGCAAAAGGCCTCGGGGCCCCCAAGGACGGCCATGTCCTGCCCTCCGGGAGATACACTTTCGCCTTGCCAACTCCCTGACCAGGGGCCAAAGGGAAGCTTCGCAGATTTCACCTTTCCTTAAGCTGGCCGGCCCCACTACTGAGCACGTAGATCTCTTCGAGGCGCCTGGAAGACATTCTTTGGTGTCATTCCTCTGGCATGGGGCCCCCAGGGCTACACCAAAGGCACCAGCGCAGCGCGTCCACAGGGACCGCCAAAGCCCTCTTCTCCGTAGCCAGCCACAGGCAGCCCTTCAGGGACTAGAGATCTCCTTGAGAAGCCGAGGACAGCGCCTGCAGCACCATGATGACAGCCCGTCCAAGAAGTCACACTGCCCCGGGCCTCGCCATGCCCATACCGTCCTGTCTAGGCCATCGGCCATCTCACAGGATTCAATGTAGCACTCAGTCCTCGGCACAGTCCACAGTATCCCGATCGGCGCCACCACTGTGCCAGCAGTTGCAGTCGAGGACCTGCCAAGGGAACCACCGAGGCCTAATTCCTCAACCCCTCCCACCGCCACCTAACAATCCCGCCTCCCGGTCCCCACCGCCCTGACCCCGATCCCACCCCGTCTGCCACTCAAGAACCTCACCGAGCCAAGTGAGGAAGCGACAGGTGCCTGGCCTCGGGCTCAACTCAGAAACCACCCAAGCTTCCTCTCTTTGGCTTTGAAAAGCACCCTGCTCCCACAAGGGCCCCGTCCAATATGGGAACCCGGCAAAAACACACCTCTCCAAGCCTCGAGCTCACTGGGTCTAGGCCAGCACATGCTCCGACTCATACCACCAGCAGGCAGCCTGGCGGCCTCGCCATCCCTCACTGCACCGTCACCAGGCACCTCGCAGTCCTGGATGAGCCAGCCAATGCGTGGACACGGGCCGACCCTCAGCCGCGAGCCTCTCCAATACTGCCGCCCTGTGTGCTGTTTGCATGCGTGTCCACAAGGGGAAGCTGGCCCTCACCCCTGACTATCCCCTAACCCCAGGGGAGGCAACGTGCAGGACCTCAGGTTCGATGAGGAGACGGTAGTGAGTGCTCACTCATTTTGTTCAGATTTTCCAAGGAATGCATATGAGGGGGTCATCATCGATCCGAGCACGTGCTGGGACGCCGCAAGAACCCAACAGCACAGGCTGGGCGGCTGCGAGGAGGAGCCAGTGACCTCGACATCATCCAACAGCATGGAGAATCCACAGCCCCCAGGCCACTCAGCAAGAGAAACAGTCCATCCACTCTGGAGCTCCTCGGCGGGTCCGAGGAACCCCTGGTATGCAATGAATGACACGTGTTGGGCCAGGGGAATGCGTACCATCCGTAGTGATCCCTGGCCAAGCTCAGCACCCTGGGCCCGTCGCACTTCTTCCGGGATTTCCTCGCACATCCAGTCTTCACACCACGCCAAGAAGGTCTGCCCATCTCAGCCGACGGCCAGCCGTGCCTGGCGACTGCACCTGAGAAGTGGGCAGCAATCACAGGCATGCTTTAGAACGCCACCCAGGTACTCAGAGAACAAGACCCAGGCCAACGGTACCCTGGGGGTGGGTAACGTTACCCTGCACCTGCTTCCCAAGGACCTTTGTCCCTTGGAGAAGACTCAATGCGGGCATGACAGACAACTCTTCAAAGGTACGCACGTACCAGTGCTTGTGTGCGTCAGGAGGTAAGTGAGTGGGCACCGGAGTGTGTTAGTCTCTGCGCAAAAGGGCGTCTAAGCGGCTTTCTGCGTGGGGCCCTGTAGGTGTGCCTGGGTCTCTGATTGTCTGTGTGCCCCTCTGCAAAGTCCTTGAACAGGCGAAGGCATGCCTGGAACACAGGGCCCTTGCCTCGGGATCCCCCACAGAATGGCAGAACACCCCTGCCACCTTCAAGAGCCCTCAGGCACACCCTGAACTTGAAGGGCTGCTGCAACCAGCACCGGGCTCCCGATCTCCAACAACCTTGCCTTCTGACCAGAGCACATAGACTCGATGGGGGCCGGCCTCTCACCCATGGGAGTGATGGCCCCAGAGTCGTGGAGACCCCGCCAGCTCCTAGCACACCTGATGTGCCCTTGACAGCCAGAGCCCATGCCACTGGGGACAACGGTACCTCGCACATGAAGGCCTTTGTCTCCGCCCTGCACATGGCTACAGGGAAGATGCAGCCTGCCTTCTTCTCAAAGGCACTAAAGGACTTCAAGGCCAGGTGCCTCTTCCAGCCAACTAAGCCAAATTCCTATCCAGAGACGCGTGGGAAAGCTGACTATGGGAAGTGGTGGTCTTCAGACACCATGACCGGGAGTCGAACTCCTCGGACACCAGCCTACAGTCCCGGCCAGGTCCAGGCAGCTCCACGGCCCACCGGATCTACAGCCCTGACCCCCGAAGAAACGCTCAAACGCTCCAGCCCTTGTGCAAAGTTCCCATCTCCTGCCCGCAGGGCGACTCACTCAGACAGCAAACCTCAGACGCGATGCCCACACAGGGCACACTGAGCACCAGGGAAGACAGTCAGCAACCATGGCGGTGGCGACGAAGTCCACCGCATGCCAGGTGACCGCACGCCTCTTCTCCTACATAGCAACACCACCAAGGACCTCACAGAGATACAAGGTGCCAACCAAGAGGACGAGACACACACTTCAAACAGAAGCCCACTGCCGCACAAGCAGACCAGGAACCCTGCGCAGGGAGCAAGTGGCTGTCCACGGCAACACACCTGGCACCACAACCACTGCCCCATTTCAGCCACACCTCCGGGCTTCCTCCCGTAAACTGAGGGCCCTGCAAAAGGCCTCGGGGCCACCAAGGACGGCCATGTCGTGCCCTCCGGGAGATACACTTTCGCCTTGCCAACTCCCTGACCAGGGGCCAAAGGGAAGCTTCGCAGATTTCACCTTTCCTTAAGCTGGCCGGCCCCACTACTGAGCACGTAGATCTCTTCGAGGCGCCTGGAAGACATTCTTTGGTGTCATTCCTCTGGCATGGGGCCCCCAGGCCTACACCAAAGGCACCAGCGCAGCGCGTCCACAGGGACCGCCAAAGCCCTCTTCTCCGTAGCCAGCCACAGGCAGCCCTTCAGGGACTAGAGATCTCCTTGAGAAGCCGAGGACAGCGCCTGCAGCACCATGATGACAGCCCGTCCAAGAAGTCACACTGCCCCGGGCCTCGCCATGCCCATACCGTCCTGTCTAGGCCATAGGCCATCTCACAGGATTCAATGTAGCACTCAGTCCTCGGCACAGTCCACAGTATCCCGATCGGCGCCACCACTGT
The DNA here is from genome assembly GCF_030028045.1 of Hippopotamus amphibius kiboko. Lineage (NCBI taxonomy): Eukaryota > Metazoa > Chordata > Mammalia > Artiodactyla > Hippopotamidae > Hippopotamus > Hippopotamus amphibius. The sequence continues at coordinate 220,981,493 of NC_080187.1, read as the reverse complement.
GCCAGCAGTTGCAGTCGAGGACCTGCCAAGGGAACCACCGAGGCCTAATTCCTCAACCCCTCCCACCGCCACCTAACAATCCCGCCTCCCGGTCCCCACCGCCCTGACCCCGATCCCACCCCGTCTGCCACTCAAGAACCTCACCGAGCCAAGTGAGGAAGCGACAGGTGCCTGGCCTCGGGCTCAACTCAGAAACCACCCAAGCTTCCTCTCTTTGGCTTTGAAAAGCACCCTGCTCCCACAAGGGCCCCATCCAATATGGGAACCCGGCAAAAACACACCTCTCCAAGCCTCGAGCTCACTGGGTCTAGGCCAGCACATGCTCCGACTCATACCACCAGCAGGCAGCCTGGCGGCCTCGCCATCCCTCACTGCACCGTCACCAAGCACCTCGCAGTCGTGGATGAGCCAGCCAATGCGTGGACACGGGCCGACCCTCAGCCGCGAGCCTCTCCAATACTGCCGCCCTGTGTGCTGTTTGCATGCGTGTCCACAAGGGGAAGCTGGCCCTCACCCCTGACTATCCCCTAACCCCAGGGGAGGCAACGTGCTGGACCTCAGGTTCGATGAGGAGACGGTAGTGAGTGCTCACTCATTTTGTTCAGATTTTCCAAGGAATGCATATGAGGGGGTCATCATCGATCCGAGCACGTGCTGGGACGCCGCAAGAACCCAACAGCACAGGCTGGGCGGCTGCGAGGAGGAGCCAGTGACCTCGACATCATCCAACAGCATGGAGAATCCACAGCCCCCAGGCCACTCAGCAAGAGAAACAGCCCATCCACTCTGGAGCTCCTCGGCGGGTCCGAGGAACCCCTGGTATGCAATGAATGACACGTGTTGGGCCAGGGGAATGCGTACCATCCGTAGTGATCCCTGGCCAAGCTCAGCACCCTGGGCCCGTCGCACTTCTTCCGGGATTTCCTCGCACATCCAGTCTTCACACCACGCCAAGAAGGTCTGCCCATCTCAGCCGACGGCCAGCCGTGCCTGGCGACTGCACCTGAGAAGTGGGCAGCAATCACAGGCATGCTTTAGAACGCCACCCAGGTACTCAGAGAACAAGACCCAGGCCAACGGTACCCTGGGGGTGGGTAACGTTACCCTGCACCTGCTTCCCAAGGACCTTTGTCCCTTGGAGAAGACTCAATGCGGGCATGACAGACAACTCTTCAAAGGTACGCACGTACCAGTGCTTGTGTGCGTCAGGAGGTAAGTGAGTGGGCACCGGAGTGTGTTAGTCTCTGCGCAAAAGGGCGTCTAAGCGGCTTTCTGCGTGGGGCCCTGTAGGTGTGCCTGGGTCTCTGATTGTCTGTGTGCCCCTCTGCAAAGTCCTTGAACAGGCGAAGGCATGCCTGGAACACAGGGCCCTTGCCTCGGGATCCCCCACAGAATGGCAGAACACCCCTGCCACCTTCAAGAGCCCTCAGGCACACCCTGAACTTGAAGGGCTGCTGCAACCAGCACCGGGCTCCCGATCTCCAACAACCTTGCCTTCTGACCAGAGCACATAGACTCGATGGGGGCCGGCCTCTCACCCATGGGAGTGATGGCCCCAGAGTCGTGGAGACCCCGCCAGCTCCTAGCACACCTGATGTGCCCTTGACAGCCAGAGCCCATGCCACTGGGGACAACGGTACCTCGCACATGAAGGCCTTTGTCTCCGCCCTGCACATGGCTACAGGGAAGATGCAGCCTGCCTTCTTCTCAAAGGCACTAAAGGACTTCAAGGCCAGGTGCCTCTTCCAGCCAACTAAGCCAAATTCCTATCCAGAGACGCGTGGGAAAGCTGACTATGGGAAGTGGTGGTCTTCAGACACCATGACCGGGAGTCGAACTCCTCGGACACCAGCCTACAGTCCCGGCCAGGTCCAGGCAGCTCCACGGCCCACCGGATCTACAGCCCTGACCCCCGAAGAAACGCTCAAACGCTCCAGCCCTTGTGCAAAGTTCCCATCTCCTGCCCGCAGGGCGACTCACTCAGACAGCAAACCTCAGACGCGATGCCCACACAGGGCACACTGAGCACCAGGGAAGACAGTCAGCAACCATGGCGGTGGCGACGAAGTCCACCGCATGCCAGGTGACCGCACGCCTCTTCTCCTACATAGCAACACCACCAAGGACCTCACAGAGATACAAGGTGCCAACCAAGAGGACGAGACACACACTTCAAACAGAAGCCCACTGCCGCACAAGCAGACCAGGAACCCTGCCCAGGGAGCAAGTGGCTGTCCACGGCAACACACCTGGCACCACAACCACTGCCCCATTTCAGCCACACCTCCGAGCTTCCTCCCGTAAACTGAGGGCCCTGCAAAAGGCCTCGGGGCCACCAAGGACGGCCATGTCGTGCCCTCCGGGAGATACACTTTCGCCTTGCCAACTCCCTGACCAGGGGCCAAAGGGAAGCTTCGCAGATTTCACCTTTCCTTAAGCTGGCCGGCCCCACTACTGAGCACGTAGATCTCTTCGAGGCGCCTGGAAGACATTCTTTGGTGTCATTCCTCTGGCATGGGGCCCCCAGGCCTACACCAAAGGCACCAGCGCAGCGCGTCCACAGGGACCGCCAAAGCCCTCTTCTCCGTAGCCAGCCACAGGCAGCCCTTCAGGGACTAGAGATCTCCTTGAGAAGCCGAGGACAGCGCCTGCAGCACCATGATGACAGCCCGTCCAAGAAGTCACACTGCCCCGGGCCTCGCCATGCCCATACCGTCCTGTCTAGGCCATAGGCCATCTCACAGGATTCAATGTAGCACTCAGTCCTCGGCACAGTCCACAGTATCCCGATCGGCGCCACCACTGTGCCAGCAGTTGCAGTCGAGGACCTGCCAAGGGAACCACCGAGGCCTAATTCCTCAACCCCTCCCACCGCCACCTAACAATCCCGCCTCCCGGTCCCCACCGCCCTGACCCCGATCCCACCCCGTCTGCCACTCAAGAACCTCACCGAGCCAAGTGAGCAAGCGACAGGTGCCTGGCCTCCGGCTCAACTCAGAAACCACCCAAGCTTCCTCTCTTTGGCTTTGAAAAGCACCCTGCTCCCACAAGGGCCCCATCCAATATGGGAACCCGGCAAAAACACACCTCTCCAAGCCTCGAGCTCACTGGGTCTAGGCCAGCACATGCTCCGACTCATACCACCAGCAGGCAGCCTGGCGGCCTCGCCATCCCTCACTGCACCGTCACCAAGCACCTCGCAGTCGTGGATGAGCCAGCCAATGCGTGGACACGGGCCGACCCTCAGCCGCGAGCCTCTCCAATACTGCCGCCCTGTGTGCTGTTTGCATGCGTGTCCACAAGGGGAAGCTGGCCCTCACCCCTGACTATCCCCTAACCCCAGGGGAGGCAACGTGCTGGACCTCAGGTTCGATGAGGAGACGGTAGTGAGTGCTCACTCATTTTGTTCAGATTTTCCAAGGAATGCATATGAGGGGGTCATCATCGATCCGAGCACGTGCTGGGACGCCGCAAGAACCCAACAGCACAGGCTGGGCGGCTGCGAGGAGGAGCCAGTGACCTCGACATCATCCAACAGCATGGAGAATCCACAGCCCCCAGGCCACTCAGCAAGAGAAACAGTCCTCCACTCTGGAGCTCCTCGGCGGGTCCGAGGAACCCCTGGTATGCAATGAATGACACGTGTTGGGCCAGGGGAATGCGTACCATCCGTAGTGATCCCTGGCCAAGCTCAGCACCCTGGGCCCGTCGCACTTCTTCCGGGATTTCCTCGCACATCCAGTCTTCACACCACGCCAAGAAGGTCTGCCCATCTCAGCCGACGGCCAGCCGTGCCTGGCGACTGCACCTGAGAAGTGGGCAGCAATCACAGGCATGCTTTAGAACGCCACCCAGGTACTCAGAGAACAAGACCCAGGCCAACGGTACCCTGGGGGTGGGTAACGTTACCCTGCACCTGCTTCCCAAGGACCTTTGTCCCTTGGAGAAGACTCAATGCGGGCATGACAGACAACTCTTCAAAGGTACGCACGTACCAGTGCTTGTGTGCGTCAGGAGGTAAGTGAGTGGGCACCGGAGTGTGTTAGTCTCTGCGCAAAAGGGCGTCTAAGCGGCTTTCTGCGTGGGGCCCTGTAGGTGTGCCTGGGTCTCTGATTGTCTGTGTGCCCCTCTGCAAAGTCCTTGAACAGGCGAAGGCATGCCTGGAACACAGGGCCCTTGCCTCGGGATCCCCCACAGAATGGCAGAACACCCCTGCCACCTTCAAGAGCCCTCAGGCACACCCTGAACTTGAAGGGCTGCTGCAACCAGCACCGGGCTCCCGATCTCCAACAACCTTGCCTTCTGACCAGAGCACATAGACTCGATGGGGGCCGGCCTCTCACCCATGGGAGTGATGGCCCCAGAGTCGTGGAGACCCCGCCAGCTCCTAGCACACCTGATGTGCCCTTGACAGCCAGAGCCCATGCCACTGGGGACAACGGTACCTCGCACATGAAGGCCTTTGTCTCCGCCCTACACATGGCTACAGGGAAGATGCAGCCTGCCTTCTTCTCAAAGGCACTAAAGGACTTCAAGGCCAGGTGCCTCTTCCAGCCAACTAAGCCAAATTCCTATCCAGAGACGCGTGGGAAAGCTGACTATGGGAAGTGGTGGTCTTCAGACACCATGACCGGGAGTCGAACTCCTCGGACACCAGCCTACAGTCCCGGCCAGGTCCAGGCAGCTCCACGGCCCACCGGGTCTACAGCCCTGACCCCCGAAGAAACGCTCAAACGCTCCAGCCCTTGTGCAAAGTTCCCATCTCCTGCCCGCAGGGCGACTCACTCCGACAGCAAACCTCAGACGCGATGCCCACACGGGGCACACTGAGCACCAGGGAAGACAGTCAGCAACCATGGCGGTGGCGACGAAGTCCACCGCATGCCAGGTGACCGCACGCCTCTTCTCCTACATAGCAACACCACCAAGGACCTCACAGAGATACAAGGTGCCAACCAAGAGGACGAGACACACACTTCAAACAGAAGCCCACTGCCGCGCAAGCAGACCAGGAACCCTGCGCAGGGAGCAAGTGGCTGTCCACGGCAACACACCTGGCACCACAACCACTGCCCCATCTCAGCCACACCTCCGGGCTTCCTCCCGTAAACTGAGGGCCCTGCAAAAGGCCTCGGGGCCACCAAGGACGGCCATGTCGTGCCCTCCGGGAGATACACTTTCGCCTTGCCAACTCCCTGACCAGGGGCCAAAGGGAAGCTTCGCAGATTTCACCTTTCCTTAAGCTGGCCGGCCCCACTACTGAGCACGTAGATCTCTTCGAGGCGCCTGGAAGACATTCTTTGGTGTCATTCCTCTGGCATGGGGCCCCCAGGCCTACACCAAAGGCACCAGCGCAGCGCGTCCACAGGGACCGCCAAAGCCCTCTTCTCCGTAGCCAGCCACAGGCAGCCCTTCAGGGACTAGAGATCTCCTTGAGAACCCGAGGGCAGCGCCTGCAGAACCATGATGACAGCCCGTCCAAGAAGTCACACTGCCCCGGGCCTCACCATGCCCATACCGTCCTGTCTAGGCCATCAGCCATCTCACAGGATTCAATGTAGCACTCAGTCCTCGGCACAGTCCACAGTATCCCGATCGGCGCCACCACTGTGCCAGCAGTTGCAGTCGAGGACCTGCCAAGGGAACCACCGAGGCCTAATTCCTCAACCCCTCCCACCGCCACCTAACAATCCCGCCTCCCGGTCCCCACCGCCCTGACCCCGATCCCACCCCGTCTGCCACTCAAGAACCTCACCGAGCCAAGTGAGGAAGCGACAGGTGCCTGGCCTCGGGCTCAACTCAGAAACCACCCAAGCTTCCTCTCTTTGGCTTTGAAAAGCACCCTGCTCCCACAAGGGCCCCATCCAATATGGGAACCCGGCAAAAACACACCTCTCCAAGCCTCGAGCTCACTGGGTCTAGGCCAGCACATGCTCCGACTCATACCACCAGCAGGCAGCCTGGCGGCCTCGCCATCCCTCACTGCACCGTCACCAAGCACCTCGCAGTCGTGGATGAGCCAGCCAATGCGTGGACACGGGCCGACCCTCAGCCGCGAGCCTCTCCAATACTGCCGCCCTGTGTGCTGTTTGCATGCGTGTCCACAAGGGGAAGCTGGCCCTCACCCCTGACTATCCCCTAACCCCAGGGGAGGCAACGTGCTGGACCTCAGGTTCGATGAGGAGACGGTAGTGAGTGCTCACTCATTTTGTTCAGATTTTCCAAGGAATGCATATGAGGGGGTCATCATCGATCCGAGCACGTGCTGGGACGCCGCAAGAACCCAACAGCACAGGCTGGGCGGCTGCGAGGAGGAGCCAGTGACCTCGACATCATCCAACAGCATGGAGAATCCACAGCCCCCAGGCCACTCAGCAAGAGAAACAGCCCATCCACTCTGGAGCTCCTCGGCGGGTCCGAGGAACCCCTGGTATGCAATGAATGACACGTGTTGGGCCAGGGGAATGCGTACCATCCGTAGTGATCCCTGGCCAAGCTCAGCACCCTGGGCCCGTCGCACTTCTTCCGGGATTTCCTCGCACATCCAGTCTTCACACCACGCCAAGAAGGTCTGCCCATCTCAGCCGACGGCCAGCCGTGCCTGGCGACTGCACCTGAGAAGTGGGCAGCAATCACAGGCATGCTTTAGAACGCCACCCAGGTACTCAGAGAACAAGACCCAGGCCAACGGTACCCTGGGGGTGGGTAACGTTACCCTGCACCTGCTTCCCAAGGACCTTTGTCCCTTGGAGAAGACTCAATGCGGGCATGACAGACAACTCTTCAAAGGTACGCACGTACCAGTGCTTGTGTGCGTCAGGAGGTAAGTGAGTGGGCACCGGAGTGTGTTAGTCTCTGCGCAAAAGGGCGTCTAAGCGGCTTTCTGCGTGGGGCCCTGTAGGTGTGCCTGGGTCTCTGATTGTCTGTGTGCCCCTCTGCAAAGTCCTTGAACAGGCGAAGGCATGCCTGGAACACAGGGCCCTTGCCTCGGGATCCCCCACAGAATGGCAGAACACCCCTGCCACCTTCAAGAGCCCTCAGGCACACCCTGAACTTGAAGGGCTGCTGCAACCAGCACCGGGCTCCCGATCTCCAACAACCTTGCCTTCTGACCAGAGCACATAGACTCGATGGGGGCCGGCCTCTCACCCATGGGAGTGATGGCCCCAGAGTCGTGGAGACCCCGCCAGCTCCTAGCACACCTGATGTGCCCTTGACAGCCAGAGCCCATGCCACTGGGGACAACGGTACCTCGCACATGAAGGCCTTTGTCTCCGCCCTACACATGGCTACAGGGAAGATGCAGCCTGCCTTCTTCTCAAAGGCACTAAAGGACTTCAAGGCCAGGTGCCTCTTCCAGCCAACTAAGCCAAATTCCTATCCAGAGACGCGTGGGAAAGCTGACTATGGGAAGTGGTGGTCTTCAGACACCATGACCGGGAGTCGAACTCCTCGGACACCAGCCTACAGTCCCGGCCAGGTCCAGGCAGCTCCACGGCCCACCGGATCTACAGCCCTGACCCCCGAAGAAACGCTCAAACGCTCCAGCCCTTGTGCAAAGTTCCCATCTCCTGCCCGCAGGGCGACTCACTCAGACAGCAAACCTCAGACGCGATGCCCACACGGGGCACACTGAGCACCAGGGAAGACAGTCAGCAACCATGGCGGTGGCGACGAAGTCCACCGCATGCCAGGTGACCGCACGCCTCTTCTCCTACATAGCAACACCCCCAAGGACCTCACAGAGATACAAGGTGCCAACCAAGAGGACGAGACACACACTTCAAACAGAAGCCCACTGCCGCGCAAGCAGACCAGGAACCCTGCCCAGGGAGCAAGTGGCTGTCCACGGCAACACACCTGGCACCACAACCACTGCCCCATCTCAGCCACACCTCCGGGCTTCCTCCCGTAAACTGAGGGCCCTGCAAAAGGCCTCGGGGCCACCAAGGACGGCCATGTCGTGCCCTCCGGGAGATACACTTTCGCCTTGCCAACTCCCTGACCAGGGGCCAAAGGGAAGCTTCGCAGATTTCACCTTTCCTTAAGCTGGCCGGCCCCACTACTGAGCACGTAGATCTCTTCGAGGCACCTGGAAGACATTCTTTGGTGTCATTCCTCTGGCATGGGGCCCCCAGGCCTACACCAAAGGCACCAGCGCAGCGCGTCCACAGGGACCGCCAAAGCCCTCTTCTCCGTAGCCAGCCACAGGCAGCCCTTCAGGGACTAGAGATCTCCTTGAGAAGCCGAGGACAGCGCCTGCAGCACCATGATGACAGCCCGTCCAAGAAGTCACACTGCCCCGGGCCTCGCCATGCCCATACCGTCCTGTCTAGGCCATAGGCCATCTCACAGGATTCAATGTAGCACTCAGTCCTCGGCACAGTCCACAGTATCCCGATCGGCGCCACCACTGTGCCAGCAGTTGCAGTCGAGGACCTGCCAAGGGAACCACCGAGGCCTAATTCCTCAACCCCTCCCACCGCCACCTAACAATCCCGCCTCCCGGTCCCCACCGCCCTGACCCCGATCCCACCCCGTCTGCCACTCAAGAACCTCACCGAGCCAAGTGAGCAAGCGACAGGTGCCTGGCCTCCGGCTCAACTCAGAAACCACCCAAGCTTCCTCTCTTTGGCTTTGAAAAGCACCCTGCTCCCACAAGGGCCCCATCCAATATGGGAACCCGGCAAAAACACACCTCTCCAAGCCTCGAGCTCACTGGGTCTAGGCCAGCACATGCTCCGACTCATACCACCAGCAGGCAGCCTGGCGGCCTCGCCATCCCTCACTGCACCGTCACCAAGCACCTCGCAGTCGTGGATGAGCCAGCCAATGCGTGGACACGGGCCGACCCTCAGCCGCGAGCCTCTCCAATACTGCCGCCCTGTGTGCTGTTTGCATGCGTGTCCACAAGGGGAAGCTGGCCCTCACCCCTGACTATCCCCTAACCCCAGGGGAGGCAACGTGCTGGACCTCAGGTTCGATGAGGAGACGGTAGTGAGTGCTCACTCATTTTGTTCAGATTTTCCAAGGAATGCATATGAGGGGGTCATCATCGATCCGAGCACGTGCTGGGACGCCGCAAGAACCCAACAGCACAGGCTGGGCGGCTGCGAGGAGGAGCCAGTGACCTCGACATCATCCAACAGCATGGAGAATCCACAGCCCCCAGGCCACTCAGCAAGAGAAACAGCCCATCCACTCTGGAGCTCCTCGGCGGGTCCGAGGAACCCCTGGTATGCAATGAATGACACGTGTTGGGCCAGGGGAATGCGTACCATCCGTAGTGATCCCTGGCCAAGCTCAGCACCCTGGGCCCGTCGCACTTCTTCCGGGATTTCCTCGCACATCCAGTCTTCACACCACGCCAAGAAGGTCTGCCCATCTCAGCCGACGGCCAGCCGTGCCTGGCGACTGCACCTGAGAAGTGGGCAGCAATCACAGGCATGCTTTAGAACGCCACCCAGGTACTCAGAGAACAAGACCCAGGCCAACGGTACCCTGGGGGTGGGTAACGTTACCCTGCACCTGCTTCCCAAGGACCTTTGTCCCTTGGAGAAGACTCAATGCGGGCATGACAGACAACTCTTCAAAGGTACGCACGTACCACTGCTTGTGTGCGTCAGGAGGTAAGTGAGTGGGCACCGGAGTGTGTTAGTCTCTGCGCAAAAGGGCGTCTAAGCGGCTTTCTGCGTGGGGCCCTGTAGGTGTGCCTGGGTCTCTGATTGTCTGTGTGCCCCTCTGCAAAGTCCTTGAACAGGCGAAGGCATGCCTGGAACACAGGGCCCTTGCCTCGGGATCCCCCACAGAATGGCAGAACACCCCTGCCACCTTCAAGAGCCCTCAGGCACACCCTGAACTTGAAGGGCTGCTGCAACCAGCACCGGGCTCCCGATCTCCAACAACCTTGCCTTCTGACCAGAGCACATAGACTCGATGGGGGCCGGCCTCTCACCCATGGGAGTGATGGCCCCAGAGTCGTGGAGACCCCGCCAGCTCCTAGCACACCTGATGTGCCCTTGACAGCCAGAGCCCATGCCACTGGGGACAACGGTACCTCGCACATGAAGGCCTTTGTCTCCGCCCTACACATGGCTACAGGGAAGATGCAGCCTGCCTTCTTCTCAAAGGCACTAAAGGACTTCAAGGCCAGGTGCCTCTTCCAGCCAACTAAGCCAAATTCCTATCCAGAGACGCGTGGGAAAGCTGACTATGGGAAGTGGTGGTCTTCAGACACCATGACCGGGAGTCGAACTCCTCGGACACCAGCCTACAGTCCCGGCCAGGTCCAGGCAGCTCCACGGCCCACCGGGTCTACAGCCCTGACCCCCGAAGAAACGCTCAAACGCTCCAGCCCTTGTGCAAAGTTCCCATCTCCTGCCCGCAGGGCGACTCACTCCGACAGCAAACCTCAGACGCGATGCCCACACGGGGCACACTGAGCACCAGGGAAGACAGTCAGCAACCATGGCGGTGGCGACGAAGTCCACCGCATGCCAGGTGACCGCACGCCTCTTCTCCTACATAGCAACACCACCAAGGACCTCACAGAGATACAAGGTGCCAACCAAGAGGACGAGACACACACTTCAAACAGAAGCCCACTGCCGCGCAAGCAGACCAGGAACCCTGCGCAGGGAGCAAGTGGCTGTCCACGGCAACACACCTGGCACCACAACCACTGCCCCATCTCAGCCACACCTCCGGGCTTCCTCCCGTAAACTGAGGGCCCTGCAAAAGGCCTCGGGGCCACCAAGGACGGCCATGTCGTGCCCTCCGGGAGATACACTTTCGCCTTGCCAACTCCCTGACCAGGGGCCAAAGGGAAGCTTCGCAGATTTCACCTTTCCTTAAGCTGGCCGGCCCCACTACTGAGCACGTAGATCTCTTCGAGGCGCCTGGAAGACATTCTTTGGTGTCATTCCTCTGGCATGGGGCCCCCAGGCCTACACCAAAGGCACCAGCGCAGCGCGTCCACAGGGACCGCCAAAGCCCTCTTCTCCGTAGCCAGCCACAGGCAGCCCTTCAGGGACTAGAGATCTCCTTGAGAAGCCGAGGACAGCGCCTGCAGAACCATGATGACAGCCCGTCCAAGAAGTCACACTGCCCCGGGCCTCGCCATGCCCATACCGTCCTGTCTAGGCCATAGGCCATCTCACAGGATTCAATGTAGCACTCAGTCCTCGGCACAGTCCACAGTATCCCGATCGGCGCCACCACTGTGCCAGCAGTTGCAGTCGAGGACCTGCCAAGGGAACCACCGAGGCCTAATTCCTCAACCCCTCCCACCGCCACCTAACAATCCCGCCTCCCGGTCCCCACTGCCCGGACCCCGATCCCACCCCGTCTGCCACTCAAGAACCTCACCGAGCCAAGTGAGGAAGCGACAGGTGCCTGGCCTCGGGCTCAACTCAGAAACCACCCAAGCTTCCTCTCTTTGGCTTTGAAAAGCACCCTGCTCCCACAAGGGCCCCATCCAATATGGGAACCCGGCAAAAACACACCTCTCCAAGCCTCGAGCTCACTGGGTCTAGGCCAGCACATGCTCCGACTCATACCACCAGCAGGCAGCCTGGCGGCCTCGCCATCCCTCACTGCACCGTCACCAAGCACCTCGTAGTCGTGGATGAGCCAGCCAATGCGTGGACACGGGCCGACCCTCAGCCGCGAGCCTCTCCAATACTGCCGCCCTGTGTGCTGTTTGCATGCGTGTCCACAAGGGGAAGCTGGCCCTCACCCCTGACTATCCCCTAACCCCAGGGGAGGCAACGTGCTGGACCTCAGGTTCGATGAGGAGACGGTAGTGAGTGCTCACTCATTTTGTTCAGATTTTCCAAGGAATGCATACGAGGGGGTCATCATCGATCCGAGCACGTGCTGGGACGCCGCAAGAACCCAACAGCACAGGCTGGGCGGCTGCGAGGAGGAGCCAGTGACCTCGACATCATCCAACAGCATGGAGAATCCACAGCCCCCAGGCCACTCAGCAAGAGAAACAGTCCATCCACTCTGGAGCTCCTCGGCGGGTCCGAGGAACCCCTGGTATGCAATGAATGACACGTGTTGGGCCAGGGGAATGCGTACCATCCGTAGTGATCCCTGGCCAAGCTCAGCACCCTGGGCCCGTCGCACTTCTTCCGGGATTTCCTCGCACATCCAGTCTTCACACCACGCCAAGAAGGTCTGCCCATCTCAGCCGACGGCCAGCCGTGCCTGGCGACTGCACCTGAGAAGTGGGCAGCAATCACAGGCATGCTTTAGAACGCCACCCAGGTACTCAGAGAACAAGACCCAGGCCAACGGTACCCTGGGGGTGGGTAACGTTACCCTGCACCTGCTTCCCAAGGACCTTTGTCCCTTGGAGAAGACTCAATGCGGGCATGACAGACAACTCTTCAAAGGTACGCACGTACCAGTGCTTGTGTGCGTCAGGAGGTAAGTGAGTGGGCACCGGAGTGTGTTAGTCTCTGCGCAAAAGGGCGTCTAAGCGGCTTTCTGCGTGGGGCCCTGTAGGTGTGCCTGGGTCTCTGATTGTCTGTGTGCCCCTCTGCAAAGTCCTTGAACAGGCGAAGGCATGCCTGGAACACAGGGCCCTTGCCTCGGGATCCCCCACAGAATGGCAGAACACCCCTGCCACCTTCAAGAGCCCTCAGGCACACCCTGAACTTGAAGGGCTGCTGCAACCAGCACCGGGCTCCCGATCTCCAACAACCTTGCCTTCTGACCAGAGCACATAGACTCGATGGGGGCCGGCCTCTCACCCATGGGAGTGATGGCCCCAGAGTCGTGGAGACCCCGCCAGCTCCTAGCACACCTGATGTGCCCTTGACAGCCAGAGCCCATGCCACTGGGGACAACGGTACCTCGCACATGAAGGCCTTTGTCTCCGCCCTACACATGGCTACAGGGAAGATGCAGCCTGCCTTCTTCTCAAAGGCACTAAAGGACTTCAAGGCCAGGTGCCTCTTCCAGCCAACTAAGCCAAATTCCTATCCAGAGACGCGTGGGAAAGCTGACTATGGGAAGTGGTGGTCTTCAGACACCATGACCGGGAGTCGAACTCCTCGGACACCAGCCTACAGTCCCGGCCAGGTCCAGGCAGCTCCACGGCCCACCGGGTCTACAGCCCTGACCCCCGAAGAAACGCTCAAACGCTCCAGCCCTTGTGCAAAGTTCCCATCTCCTGCCCGCAGGGCGACTCACTCCGACAGCAAACCTCAGACGCGATGCCCACACGGGGCACACTGAGCACCAGGGAAGACAGTCAGCAACCATGGCGGTGGCGACGAAGTCCACCGCATGCCAGGTGACCGCACGCCTCTTCTCCTACATAGCAACACCCCCAAGGACCTCACAGAGATACAAGGTGCCAACCAAGAGGACGAGACACACACTTCAAACAGAAGCCCACTGCCGCGCAAGCAGACCAGGAACCCTGCGCAGGGAGCAAGTGGCTGTCCACGGCAACACACCTGGCACCACAACCACTGCCCCATCTCAGCCACACCTCCGGGCTTCCTCCCGTAAACTGAGGGCCCTGCAAAAGGCCTCGGGGCCACCAAGGACGGCCATGTCATGCCCTCCGGGAGATACACTTTCGCCTTGCCAACTCCCTGACCAGGGGCCAAAGGGAAGCTTCGCAGATTTCACCTTTCCTTAAGCTGGCCGGCCCCACTACTGAGCACGTAGATCTCTTCGAGGCGCCTGGAAGACATTCTTTGGTGTCATTCCTCTGGCATGGGGCCCCCAGGCCTACACCAAAGGCACCAGCGCAGCGCGTCCACAGGGACCGCCAAAGCCCTCTTCTCCGTAGCCAGCCACAGGCAGCCCTTCAGGGACTAGAGATCTCCTTGAGAAGCCGAGGACAGCGCCTGCAGAACCATGATGACAGCCCGTCCAAGAAGTCACACTGCCCCGGGCCTCGCCATGCCCATACCGTCCTGTCTAGGCCATCGGCCATCTCACAGGATTCAATGTAGCACTCAGTCCTCGGCACAGTCCACAGTATCCCGATCGGCGCCACCACTGTGCCAGCAGTTGCAGTCGAGGACCTGCCAAGGGAACCACCGAGGCCTAATTCCTCAACCCCTCCCACCGCCACCTAACAATCCCGCCTCCCGGTCCCCACTGCCCGGACCCCGATCCCACCCCGTCTGCCACTCAAGAACCTCACCGAGCCAAGTGAGGAAGCGACAGGTGCCTGGCCTCGGGCTCAACTCAGAAACCACCCAAGCTTCCTCTCTTTGGCTTTGAAAAGCACCCTGCTCCCACAAGGGCCCCATCCAATATGGGAACCCGGCAAAAACACACCTCTCCAAGCCTCGAGCTCACTGGGTCTAGGCCAGCACATGCTCCGACTCATACCACCAGCAGGCAGCCTGGCGGCCTCGCCATCCCTCACTGAACCGTCACCAAGCACCTCGTAGTCGTGGATGAGCCAGCCAATGCGTGGACACGGGCCGACCCTCAGCCGCGAGCCTCTCCAATACTGCCGCCCTGTGTGCTGTTTGCATGCGTGTCCACAAGGGGAAGCTGGCCCTCACCCCTGACTATCCCCTAACCCCAGGGGAGGCAACGTGCTGGACCTCAGGTTCGATGAGGAGACGGTAGTGAGTGCTCACTCATTTTGTTCAGATTTTCCAAGGAATGCATACGAGGGGGTCATCATCGATCCGAGCACGTGCTGGGACGCCGCAAGAACCCAACAGCACAGGCTGGGCGGCTGCGAGGAGGAGCCAGTGACCTCGACATCATCCAACAGCATGGAGAATCCACAGCCCCCAGGCCACTCAGCAAGAGAAACAGTCCATCCACTCTGGAGCTCCTCGGCGGGTCCGAGGAACCCCTGGTATGCAATGAATGACACGTGTTGGGCCAGGGGAATGCGTACCATCCGTAGTGATCCCTGGCCAAGCTCAGCACCCTGGGCCCGTCGCACTTCTTCCGGGATTTCCTCGCACATCCAGTCTTCACACCACGCCAAGAAGGTCTGCCCATCTCAGCCGACGGCCAGCCGTGCCTGGCGACTGCACCTGAGAAGTGGGCAGCAATCACAGGCATGCTTTAGAACGCCACCCAGGTACTCAGAGAACAAGACCCAGGCCAACGGTACCCTGGGGGTGGGTAACGTTACCCTGCACCTGCTTCCCAAGGACCTTTGTCCCTTGGAGAAGACTCAATGCGGGCATGACAGACAACTCTTCAAAGGTACGCACGTACCAGTGCTTGTGTGCGTCAGGAGGTAAGTGAGTGGGCACCGGAGTGTGTTAGTCTCTGCGCAAAAGGGCGTCTAAGCGGCTTTCTGCGTGGGGCCCTGTAGGTGTGCCTGGGTCTCTGATTGTCTGTGTGCCCCTCTGCAAAGTCCTTGAACAGGCGAAGGCATGCCTGGAACACAGGGCCCTTGCCTCGGGATCCCCCACAGAATGGCAGAACACCCCTGCCACCTTCAAGAGCCCTCAGGCACACCCTGAACTTGAAGGGCTGCTGCAACCAGCACCGGGCTCCCGATCTCCAACAACCTTGCCTTCTGACCAGAGCACATAGACTCGATGGGGGCCGGCCTCTCACCCATGGGAGTGATGGCCCCAGAGTCGTGGAGACCCCGCCAGCTCCTAGCACACCTGATGTGCCCTTGACAGCCAGAGCCCATGCCACTGGGGACAACGGTACCTCGCACATGAAGGCCTTTGTCTCCGCCCTACACATGGCTACAGGGAAGATGCAGCCTGCCTTCTTCTCAAAGGCACTAAAGGACTTCAAGGCCAGGTGCCTCTTCCAGCCAACTAAGCCAAATTCCTATCCAGAGACGCGTGGGAAAGCTGACTATGGGAAGTGGTGGTCTTCAGACACCATGACCGGGAGTCGAACTCCTCGGACACCAGCCTACAGTCCCGGCCAGGTCCAGGCAGCTCCACGGCCCACCGGATCTACAGCCCTGACCCCCGAAGAAACGCTCAAACGCTCCAGCCCTTGTGCAAAGTTCCCATCTCCTGCCCGCAGGGCGACTCACTCCGACAGCAAACCTCAGACGCGATGCCCACACGGGGCACACTGAGCACCAGGGAAGACAGTCAGCAACCATGGCGGTGGCGACGAAGTCCACCGCATGCCAGGTGACCGCACGCCTCTTCTCCTACATAGCAACACCCCCAAGGACCTCACAGAGATACAAGGTGCCAACCAAGAGGACGAGACACACACTTCAAACAGAAGCCCACTGCCGCGCAAGCAGACCAGGAACCCTGCCCAGGGAGCAAGTGGCTGTCCACGGCAACACACCTGGCACCACAACCACTGCCCCATCTCAGCCACACCTCCGGGCTTCCTCCCGTAAACTGAGGGCCCTGCAAAAGGCCTCGGGGCCACCAAGGACGGCCATGTCGTGCCCTCCGGGAGATACACTTTCGCCTTGCCAACTCCCTGACCAGGGGCCAAAGGGAAGCTTCGCAGATTTCACCTTTCCTTAAGCTGGCCGGCCCCACTACTGAGCACGTAGATCTCTTCGAGGCACCTGGAAGACATTCTTTGGTGTCATTCCTCTGGCATGGGGCCCCCAGGCCTACACCAAAGGCACCAGCGCAGCGCGTCCACAGGGACCGCCAAAGCCCTCTTCTCCGTAGCCAGCCACAGGCAGCCCTTCAGGGACTAGAGATCTCCTTGAGAAGCCGAGGACAGCGCCTGCAGCACCATGATGACAGCCCGTCCAAGAAGTCACACTGCCCCGGGCCTCGCCATGCCCATACCGTCCTGTCTAGGCCATAGGCCATCTCACAGGATTCAATGTAGCACTCAGTCCTCGGCACAGTCCACAGTATCCCGATCGGCGCCACCACTGTGCCAGCAGTTGCAGTCGAGGACCTGCCAAGGGAACCACCGAGGCCTAATTCCTCAACCCCTCCCACCGCCACCTAACAATCCCGCCTCCCGGTCCCCACCGCCCTGACCCCGATCCCACCCCGTCTGCCACTCAAGAACCTCACCGAGCCAAGTGAGCAAGCGACAGGTGCCTGGCCTCCGGCTCAACTCAGAAACCACCCAAGCTTCCTCTCTTTGGCTTTGAAAAGCACCCTGCTCCCACAAGGGCCCCATCCAATATGGGAACCCGGCAAAAACACACCTCTCCAAGCCTCGAGCTCACTGGGTCTAGGCCAGCACATGCTCCGACTCATACCACCAGCAGGCAGCCTGGCGGCCTCGCCATCCCTCACTGCACCGTCACCAAGCACCTCGCAGTCGTGGATGAGCCAGCCAATGCGTGGACACGGGCCGACCCTCAGCCGCGAGCCTCTCCAATACTGCCGCCCTGTGTGCTGTTTGCATGCGTGTCCACAAGGGGAAGCTGGCCCTCACCCCTGACTATCCCCTAACCCCAGGGGAGGCAACGTGCTGGACCTCAGGTTCGATGAGGAGACGGTAGTGAGTGCTCACTCATTTTGTTCAGATTTTCCAAGGAATGCATATGAGGGGGTCATCATCGATCCGAGCACGTGCTGGGACGCCGCAAGAACCCAACAGCACAGGCTGGGCGGCTGCGAGGAGGAGCCAGTGACCTCGACATCATCCAACAGCATGGAGAATCCACAGCCCCCAGGCCACTCAGCAAGAGAAACAGTCCATCCACTCTGGAGCTCCTCGGCGGGTCCGAGGAACCCCTGGTATGCAATGAATGACACGTGTTGGGCCAGGGGAATGCGTACCATCCGTAGTGATCCCTGGCCAAGCTCAGCACCCTGGGCCCGTCGCACTTCTTCCGGGATTTCCTCGCACATCCAGTCTTCACACCACGCCAAGAAGGTCTGCCCATCTCAGCCGACGGCCAGCCGTGCCTGGCGACTGCACCTGAGAAGTGGGCAGCAATCACAGGCATGCTTTAGAACGCCACCCAGGTACTCAGAGAACAAGACCCAGGCCAACGGTACCCTGGGGGTGGGTAACGTTACCCTGCACCTGCTTCCCAAGGACCTTTGTCCCTTGGAGAAGACTCAATGCGGGCATGACAGACAACTCTTCAAAGGTACGCACGTACCACTGCTTGTGTGCGTCAGGAGGTAAGTGAGTGGGCACCGGAGTGTGTTAGTCTCTGCGCAAAAGGGCGTCTAAGCGGCTTTCTGCGTGGGGCCCTGTAGGTGTGCCTGGGTCTCTGATTGTCTGTGTGCCCCTCTGCAAAGTCCTTGAACAGGCGAAGGCATGCCTGGAACACAGGGCCCTTGCCTCGGGATCCCCCACAGAATGGCAGAACACCCCTGCCACCTTCAAGAGCCCTCAGGCACACCCTGAACTTGAAGGGCTGCTGCAACCAGCACCGGGCTCCCGATCTCCAACAACCTTGCCTTCTGACCAGAGCACATAGACTCGATGGGGGCCGGCCTCTCACCCATGGGAGTGATGGCCCCAGAGTCGTGGAGACCCCGCCAGCTCCTAGCACACCTGATGTGCCCTTGACAGCCAGAGCCCATGCCACTGGGGACAACGGTACCTCGCACATGAAGGCCTTTGTCTCCGCCCTACACATGGCTACAGGGAAGATGCAGCCTGCCTTCTTCTCAAAGGCACTAAAGGACTTCAAGGCCAGGTGCCTCTTCCAGCCAACTAAGCCAAATTCCTATCCAGAGACGCGTGGGAAAGCTGACTATGGGAAGTGGTGGTCTTCAGACACCATGACCGGGAGTCGAACTCCTCGGACACCAGCCTACAGTCCCGGCCAGGTCCAGGCAGCTCCACGGCCCACCGGGTCTACAGCCCTGACCCCCGAAGAAACGCTCAAACGCTCCAGCCCTTGTGCAAAGTTCCCATCTCCTGCCCGCAGGGCGACTCACTCCGACAGCA
Organism: Hippopotamus amphibius kiboko; assembly: GCF_030028045.1. NCBI lineage: Eukaryota > Metazoa > Chordata > Mammalia > Artiodactyla > Hippopotamidae > Hippopotamus > Hippopotamus amphibius. The sequence continues at coordinate 220,962,668 of NC_080187.1, read as the reverse complement.
AACCTCAGACGCGATGCCCACACGGGGCACACTGAGCACCAGGGAAGACAGTCAGCAACCATGGCGGTGGCGACGAAGTCCACCGCATGCCAGGTGACCGCACGCCTCTTCTCCTACATAGCAACACCACCAAGGACCTCACAGAGATACAAGGTGCCAACCAAGAGGACGAGACACACACTTCAAACAGAAGCCCACTGCCGCGCAAGCAGACCAGGAACCCTGCGCAGGGAGCAAGTGGCTGTCCACGGCAACACACCTGGCACCACAACCACTGCCCCATCTCAGCCACACCTCCGGGCTTCCTCCCGTAAACTGAGGGCCCTGCAAAAGGCCTCGGGGCCACCAAGGACGGCCATGTCGTGCCCTCCGGGAGATACACTTTCGCCTTGCCAACTCCCTGACCAGGGGCCAAAGGGAAGCTTCGCAGATTTCACCTTTCCTTAAGCTGGCCGGCCCCACTACTGAGCACGTAGATCTCTTCGAGGCGCCTGGAAGACATTCTTTGGTGTCATTCCTCTGGCATGGGGCCCCCAGGCCTACACCAAAGGCACCAGCGCAGTGCGTCCACAGGGACCGCCAAAGCCCTCTTCTCCGTAGCCAGCCACAGGCAGCCCTTCAGGGACTAGAGATCTCCTTGAGAAGCCGAGGACAGCGCCTGCAGAACCATGATGACAGCCCGTCCAAGAAGTCACACTGCCCCGGGCCTCGCCATGCCCATACCGTCCTGTCTAGGCCATAGGCCATCTCACAGGATTCAATGTAGCACTCAGTCCTCGGCACAGTCCACAGTATCCCGATCGGCGCCACCACTGTGCCAGCAGTTGCAGTCGAGGACCTGCCAAGGGAACCACCGAGGCCTAATTCCTCAACCCCTCCCACCGCCACCTAACAATCCCGCCTCCCGGTCCCCACTGCCCGGACCCCGATCCCACCCCGTCTGCCACTCAAGAACCTCACCGAGCCAAGTGAGGAAGCGACAGGTGCCTGGCCTCGGGCTCAACTCAGAAACCACCCAAGCTTCCTCTCTTTGGCTTTGAAAAGCACCCTGCTCCCACAAGGGCCCCATCCAATATGGGAACCCGGCAAAAACACACCTCTCCAAGCCTCGAGCTCACTGGGTCTAGGCCAGCACATGCTCCGACTCATACCACCAGCAGGCAGCCTGGCGGCCTCGCCATCCCTCACTGCACCGTCACCAAGCACCTCGTAGTCGTGGATGAGCCAGCCAATGCGTGGACACGGGCCGACCCTCAGCCGCGAGCCTCTCCAATACTGCCGCCCTGTGTGCTGTTTGCATGCGTGTCCACAAGGGGAAGCTGGCCCTCACCCCTGACTATCCCCTAACCCCAGGGGAGGCAACGTGCTGGACCTCAGGTTCGATGAGGAGACGGTAGTGAGTGCTCACTCATTTTGTTCAGATTTTCCAAGGAATGCATACGAGGGGGTCATCATCGATCCGAGCACGTGCTGGGACGCCGCAAGAACCCAACAGCACAGGCTGGGCGGCTGCGAGGAGGAGCCAGTGACCTCGACATCATCCAACAGCATGGAGAATCCACAGCCCCCAGGCCACTCAGCAAGAGAAACAGTCCATCCACTCTGGAGCTCCTCGGCGGGTCCGAGGAACCCCTGGTATGCAATGAATGACACGTGTTGGGCCAGGGGAATGCGTACCATCCGTAGTGATCCCTGGCCAAGCTCAGCACCCTGGGCCCGTCGCACTTCTTCCGGGATTTCCTCGCACATCCAGTCTTCACACCACGCCAAGAAGGTCTGCCCATCTCAGCCGACGGCCAGCCGTGCCTGGCGACTGCACCTGAGAAGTGGGCAGCAATCACAGGCATGCTTTAGAACGCCACCCAGGTACTCAGAGAACAAGACCCAGGCCAACGGTACCCTGGGGGTGGGTAACGTTACCCTGCACCTGCTTCCCAAGGACCTTTGTCCCTTGGAGAAGACTCAATGCGGGCATGACAGACAACTCTTCAAAGGTACGCACGTACCAGTGCTTGTGTGCGTCAGGAGGTAAGTGAGTGGGCACCGGAGTGTGTTAGTCTCTGCGCAAAAGGGCGTCTAAGCGGCTTTCTGCGTGGGGCCCTGTAGGTGTGCCTGGGTCTCTGATTGTCTGTGTGCCCCTCTGCAAAGTCCTTGAACAGGCGAAGGCATGCCTGGAACACAGGGCCCTTGCCTCGGGATCCCCCACAGAATGGCAGAACACCCCTGCCACCTTCAAGAGCCCTCAGGCACACCCTGAACTTGAAGGGCTGCTGCAACCAGCACCGGGCTCCCGATCTCCAACAACCTTGCCTTCTGACCAGAGCACATAGACTCGATGGGGGCCGGCCTCTCACCCATGGGAGTGATGGCCCCAGAGTCGTGGAGACCCCGCCAGCTCCTAGCACACCTGATGTGCCCTTGACAGCCAGAGCCCATGCCACTGGGGACAACGGTACCTCGCACATGAAGGCCTTTGTCTCCGCCCTACACATGGCTACAGGGAAGATGCAGCCTGCCTTCTTCTCAAAGGCACTAAAGGACTTCAAGGCCAGGTGCCTCTTCCAGCCAACTAAGCCAAATTCCTATCCAGAGACGCGTGGGAAAGCTGACTATGGGAAGTGGTGGTCTTCAGACACCATGACCGGGAGTCGAACTCCTCGGACACCAGCCTACAGTCCCGGCCAGGTCCAGGCAGCTCCACGGCCCACCGGATCTACAGCCCTGACCCCCGAAGAAACGCTCAAACGCTCCAGCCCTTGTGCAAAGTTCCCATCTCCTGCCCGCAGGGCGACTCACTCCGACAGCAAACCTCAGACGCGATGCCCACACGGGGCACACTGAGCACCAGGGAAGACAGTCAGCAACCATGGCGGTGGCGACGAAGTCCACCGCATGCCAGGTGACCGCACGCCTCTTCTCCTACATAGCAACACCCCCAAGGACCTCACAGAGATACAAGGTGCCAACCAAGAGGACGAGACACACACTTCAAACAGAAGCCCACTGCCGCGCAAGCAGACCAGGAACCCTGCGCAGGGAGCAAGTGGCTGTCCACGGCAACACACCTGGCACCACAACCACTGCCCCATCTCAGCCACACCTCCGGGCTTCCTCCCGTAAACTGAGGGCCCTGCAAAAGGCCTCGGGGCCACCAAGGACGGCCATGTCGTGCCCTCCGGGAGATACACTTTCGCCTTGCCAACTCCCTGACCAGGGGCCAAAGGGAAGCTTCGCAGATTTCACCTTTCCTTAAGCTGGCCGGCCCCACTACTGAGCACGTAGATCTCTTCGAGGCGCCTGGAAGACATTCTTTGGTGTCATTCCTCTGGCATGGGGCCCCCAGGCCTACACCAAAGGCACCAGCGCAGCGCGTCCACAGGGACCGCCAAAGCCCTCTTCTCCGTAGCCAGCCACAGGCAGCCCTTCAGGGACTAGAGATCTCCTTGAGAAGCCGAGGACAGCGCCTGCAGCACCATGATGACAGCCCGTCCAAGAAGTCACACTGCCCCGGGCCTCGCCATGCCCATACCGTCCTGTCTAGGCCATAGGCCATCTCACAGGATTCAATGTAGCACTCAGTCCTCGGCACAGTCCACAGTATCCCGATCGGCGCCACCACTGTGCCAGCAGTTGCAGTCGAGGACCTGCCAAGGGAACCACCGAGGCCTAATTCCTCAACCCCTCCCACCGCCACCTAACAATCCCGCCTCCCGGTCCCCACCGCCCTGACCCCGATCCCACCCCGTCTGCCACTCAAGAACCTCACCGAGCCAAGTGAGCAAGCGACAGGTGCCTGGCCTCCGGCTCAACTCAGAAACCACCCAAGCTTCCTCTCTTTGGCTTTGAAAAGCACCCTGCTCCCACAAGGGCCCCATCCAATATGGGAACCCGGCAAAAACACACCTCTCCAAGCCTCGAGCTCACTGGGTCTAGGCCAGCACATGCTCCGACTCATACCACCAGCAGGCAGCCTGGCGGCCTCGCCATCCCTCACTGCACCGTCACCAAGCACCTCGCAGTCGTGGATGAGCCAGCCAATGCGTGGACACGGGCCGACCCTCAGCCGCGAGCCTCTCCAATACTGCCGCCCTGTGTGCTGTTTGCATGCGTGTCCACAAGGGGAAGCTGGCCCTCACCCCTGACTATCCCCTAACCCCAGGGGAGGCAACGTGCTGGACCTCAGGTTCGATGAGGAGACGGTAGTGAGTGCTCACTCATTTTGTTCAGATTTTCCAAGGAATGCATATGAGGGGGTCATCATCGATCCGAGCACGTGCTGGGACGCCGCAAGAACCCAACAGCACAGGCTGGGCGGCTGCGAGGAGGAGCCAGTGACCTCGACATCATCCAACAGCATGGAGAATCCACAGCCCCCAGGCCACTCAGCAAGAGAAACAGCCCATCCACTCTGGAGCTCCTCGGCGGGTCCGAGGAACCCCTGGTATGCAATGAATGACACGTGTTGGGCCAGGGGAATGCGTACCATCCGTAGTGATCCCTGGCCAAGCTCAGCACCCTGGGCCCGTCGCACTTCTTCCGGGATTTCCTCGCACATCCAGTCTTCACACCACGCCAAGAAGGTCTGCCCATCTCAGCCGACGGCCAGCCGTGCCTGGCGACTGCACCTGAGAAGTGGGCAGCAATCACAGGCATGCTTTAGAACGCCACCCAGGTACTCAGAGAACAAGACCCAGGCCAACGGTACCCTGGGGGTGGGTAACGTTACCCTGCACCTGCTTCCCAAGGACCTTTGTCCCTTGGAGAAGACTCAATGCGGGCATGACAGACAACTCTTCAAAGGTACACACGTACCAGTGCTTGTGTGCGTCAGGAGGTAAGTGAGTGGGCACCGGAGTGTGTTAGTCTCTGCGCAAAAGGGCGTCAAAGCGGCTTTCTGCGTGGGGCCCTGTAGGTGTGCCTGGGTCTCTGATTGTCTGTGTGCCCCTCTGCAAAGTCCTTGAACAGGCGAAGGCATGCCTGGAACACAGGGCCCTTGCCTCGGGATCCCCCACAGAATGGCAGAACACCCCTGCCACCTTCAAGAGCCCTCAGGCACACCCTGAACTTGAAGGGCTGCTGCAACCAGCACCGGGCTCCCGATCTCCAACAACCTTGCCTTCTGACCAGAGCACATAGACTCGATGGGGGCCGGCCTCTCACCCATGGGAGTGATGGCCCCAGAGTCGTGGAGACCCCGCCAGCTCCTAGCACACCTGATGTGCCCTTGACAGCCAGAGCCCATGCCACTGGGGACAACGGTACCTCGCACATGAAGGCCTTTGTCTCCGCCCTACACACGGCTACAGGGAAGATGCAGCCTGCCTTCTTCTCAAAGGCACTAAAGGACTTCAAGGCCAGGTGCCTCTTCCAGCCAACTAAGCCAAATTCCTATCCAGAGACGCGTGGGAAAGCTGACTATGGGAAGTGGTGGTCTTCAGACACCATGACCGGGAGTCGAACTCCTCGGACACCAGCCTACAGTCCCGGCCAGGTCCAGGCAGCTCCACGGCCCACCGCATCTACAGCCCTGACCCCCGAAGAAACGCTCAAACGCTCCAGCCCTTGTGCAAAGTTCCCATCTCCTGCCCGCAGGGCGACTCACTCCGACAGCAAACCTCAGACGCGATGCCCACACGGGGCACACTGAGCACCAGGGAAGACAGTCAGCAACCATGGCGGTGGCGACGAAGTCCACCGCATGCCAGGTGACCGCACGCCTCTTCTCCTACATAGCAACACCACCAAGGACCTCACAGAGATACAAGGTGCCAACCAAGAGGACGAGACACACACTTCAAACAGAAGCCCACTGCCGCGCAAGCAGACCAGGAACCCTGCCCAGGGAGCAAGTGGCTGTCCACGGCAACACACCTGGCACCACAACCACTGCCCCATCTCAGCCACACCTCCGGGCTTCCTCCCGTAAACTGAGGGCCCTGCAAAAGGCCTCGGGGCCACCAAGGACGGCCATGTCGTGCCCTCCGGGAGATACACTTTCGCCTTGCCAACTCCCTGACCAGGGGCCAAAGGGAAGCTTCGCAGATTTCACCTTTCCTTAAGCTGGCCGGCCCCACTACTGAGCACGTAGATCTCTTCGAGGCGCCTGTAAGACATTCTTTGGTGTCATTCCTCTGGCATGGGGCCCCCACGGCTACACCAAAGGCACCAGCGCAGCGCGTCCACAGGGACCGCCAAAGCCCTCTTCTCCGTAGCCAGCCACAGGCAGCCCTTCAGGGACTAGAGATCTCCTTGAGAAGCCGAGGACAGCGCCTGCAGCACCATGATGACAGCCCGTCCAAGAAGTCACACTGCCCCGGGCCTCGCCGTGCCCATACCTTCCTGTCTAGGCCATGGGCCGTCTCACAGGATTCAATGTAGCACTCAGTCCTCGGCACAGTCCACAGTATCCCGATCGGCGCCACCACTGTGCCAGCAGTTGCAGTCGAGGACCTGCCAAGGGAACCACCGAGGCCTAATTCCTCAACCCCTCCCACCGCCACCTAACAATCCCGCCTCCCGGTCCCCACCGCCCTGACCCCGATCCCACCCCGTCTGCCACTCAAGAACCTCACCGAGCCAAGTGAGCAAGCGACAGGTGCCTGGCCTCCGGCTCAACTCAGAAACCACCCAAGCTTCCTCTCTTTGGCTTTGAAAAGCACCCTGCTCCCACAAGGGCCCCTTCCAATATGGGAACCCGGCAAAAACACACCTCTCCAAGCCTCGAGCTCACTGGGTCTAGGCCAGCACATGCTCCGACTCATACCACCAGCAGGCAGCCTGGCGGCCTCGCCATCCCTCACTGCACAGTCACCAAGCACCTCGCAGTCGTGGATGAGCCAGCCAATGCGTGGACACGGGCCGACCCTCAGCCGCGAGCCTCTCCAATACTGCCGCCCTGTGTGCTGTTTGCATGCGTGTCCACAAGGGGAAGCTGGCCCTCACCCCTGACTATCCCCTAACCCCAGGGGAGGCAACGTGCTGGACCTCAGGTTCGATGAGGAGACGGTAGTGAGTGCTCACTCATTTTGTTCAGATTTTCCAAGGAATGCATATGAGGGGGTCATCATCGATCCGAGCACGTGCTGGGACGCCGCAAGAACCCAACAGCACAGGCTGGGCGGCTGCGAGGAGGAGCCAGTGACCTCGACATCATCCAACAGCATGGAGAATCCACAGCCCCCAGGCCACTCAGCAAGAGAAACAGCCCATCCACTCTGGAGCTCCTCGGCGGGTCCGAGGAACCCCTGGTATGCAATGAATGACACGTGTTGGGCCAGGGAAATGCGTACCATCCGTAGTGATCCCTGGCCAAGCTCAGCACCCTGGGCCCGTCGCACTTCTTCCGGGATTTCCTCGCACATCCAGTCTTCACACCACGCCAAGAAGGTCTGCCCATCTCAGCCGACGGCCAGCCGTGCCTGGCGACTGCACCTGAGAAGTGGGCAGCAATCACAGGCATGCTTTAGAACGCCACCCAGGTACTCAGAGAACAAGACCCAGGCCAACGGTACCCTGGGGGTGGGTAACGTTACCCTGCACCTGCTTCCCAAGGACCTTTGTCCCTTGGAGAAGACTCAATGCGGGCATGACAGACAACTCTTCAAAGGTACGCACGTACCAGCGCTTGTGTGCGTCAGGAGGTAAGTGAGTGGGCACCAGAGTGTATTAGTCTCTGCGCAAAAGGGCGTCAAAGCGACTTTCTGCGTGGGGCCCTGTAGGTGTGCCTGGGTCTCTGATTGTCTGTGTGCCCCTCTGCAAAGTCCTTGAACAGGCGAAGGCATGCCTGGAACACAGGGCCCTTGCCTCGGGATCCCCCACAGAATGGCAGAACACCCCTGCCACCTTCAAGAGCCCTCAGGCACACCCTGAACTTGAAGGGCTGCTGCAACCAGCACCGGGCTCCCGATCTCCAACAACCTTGCCTTCTGACCAGAGCACATAGACTCGATGGGGGCCGGCCTCTCACCCATGGGAGTGATGGCCCCAGAGTCGTGGAGACCCCGCCAGCTCCTAGCACACCTGATGTGCCCTTGACAGCCAGAGCCCATGCCACTGGGGACAACGGTACCTCGCACATGAAGGCCTTTGTCTTCGCCCTACACATGGCTACAGGGAAGATGCAGCCTGCCTTCTTCTCAAAGGCACTAAAGGACTTCAAGGCCAGGTGCCTCTTCCAGCCAACTAAGCCAAATTCCTATCCAGAGACGCGTGGGAAAGCTGACTATGGGAAGTGGTGGTCTTCAGACACCATGACCGGGAGTCGAACTCCTCGGACACCAGCCTACAGTCCCGGCCTGGTCCAGGCAGCTCCACGGCCCACCGGATCTACAGCCCTGACCCCCGAAGAAACGCTCAAACGCTCGAGCCCTTGTGCAAAGTTCCCATCTCCTGCCCGCAGGGCGACTCACTCCGACAGCAAACCTCAGATGCGATGCCCACACGGGGCACACTGAGCACCAGGGAAGACAGTCAGCAACCATGGCGGTGGCGACGAAGTCCACCGCATGCCAGGTGACCGCACGCCTCTTCTCCTACATAGCAACACCACCAAGGACCTCACAGAGATACAAGGTGCCAACCAAGAGGACGAGACACACACTTCAAACAGAAGCCCACTGCCGCGCAAGCAGACCAGGAACCCTGCCCAGGGAGCAAGTGGCTGTCCACGGCAACACACCTGGCACCACAACCACTGCCCCATCTCAGCCACACCTCCGGGCTTCCTCCCGTAAACTGAGGGCCCTGCAAAAGGCCTCGGGGCCACCAAGGACGGCCATGTCGTGCCCTCCGGGAGATACACTTTCGCCTTGCCAACTCCCTGACCAGGGGCCAAAGGGAAGCTTCGCAGATTTCACCTTTCCTTAAGCTGGCCGGCCCCACTACTGAGCACGTAGATCTCTTCGAGGCGCCTGTAAGACATTCTTTGGTGTCATTCCTCTGGCATGGGGCCCCCAGGGCTACACCAAAGGCACCAGCGCAGCGCGTCCACAGGGACCGCCAAAGCCCTCTTCTCCGTAGCCAGCCACAGGCAGCCCTTCAGGGACTAGAGATCTCCTTGAGAAGCCGAGGACAGCGCCTGCAGCACCATGATGACAGCCCGTCCAAGAAGTCACACTGCCCCGGGCCTCGCCATGCCCATACCGTCCTGTCTAGGCCATCGGCCATCTCACAGGATTCAATGTAGCACTCAGTCCTCGGCACAGTCCACAGTATCCCGATCGGCGCCACCACTGTGCCAGCAGTTGCAGTCGAGGACCTGCCAAGGGAACCACCGAGGCCTAATTCCTCAACCCCTCCCACCGCCACCTAACAATCCCGCCTCCCGGTCCCCACCGCCCTGACCCCGATCCCACCCCGTCTGCCACTCAAGAACCTCACCGAGCCAAGTGAGCAAGCGACAGGTGCCTGGCCTCCGGCTCAACTCAGAAACCACCCAAGCTTCCTCTCTTTGGCTTTGAAAAGCACCCTGCTCCCACAAGGGCCCCTTCCAATATGGGAACCCGGCAAAAACACACCTCTCCAAGCCTCGAGCTCACTGGGTCTAGGCCAGCACATGCTCCGACTCATACCACCAGCAGGCAGCCTGGCGGCCTCGCCATCCCTCACTGCACAGTCACCAAGCACCTCGCAGTCGTGGATGAGCCAGCCAATGCGTGGACACGGGCCGACCCTCAGCCGCGAGCCTCTCCAATACTGCCGCCCTGTGTGCTGTTTGCATGCGTGTCCACAAGGGGAAGCTGGCCCTCACCCCTGACTATCCCCTAACCCCAGGGGAGGCAACGTGCTGGACCTCAGGTTCGATGAGGAGACGGTAGTGAGTGCTCACTCATTTTGTTCAGATTTTCCAAGGAATGCATATGAGGGGGTCATCATCGATCCGAGCACGTGCTGGGACGCCGCAAGAACCCAACAGCACAGGCTGGGCGGCTGCGAGGAGGAGCCAGTGACCTCGACATCATCCAACAGCATGGAGAATCCACAGCCCCCAGGCCACTCAGCAAGAGAAACAGCCCATCCACTCTGGAGCTCCTCGGCGGGTCCGAGGAACCCCTGGTATGCAATGAATGACACGTGTTGGGCCAGGGGAATGCGTACCATCCGTAGTGATCCCTGGCCAAGCTCAGCATCCTGGGCCCGTCGCACTTCTTCCGGGATTTCCTCGCACATCCAGTCTTCACACCACGCCAAGAAGGTCTGCCCATCTCAGCCGACGGCCAGCCGTGCCTGGCGACTGCACCTGAGAAGTGGGCAGCAATCACAGGCATGCTTTAGAACGCCACCCAGGTACTCAGAGAACAAGACCCAGGCCAACGGTACCCTGGGGGTGGGTAACGTTACCCTGCACCTGCTTCCCAAGGACCTTTGTCCCTTGGAGAAGACTCAATGCGGGCATGACAGACAACTCTTCAAAGGTACGCACGTACCACTGCTTGTGTGCATCAGGAGGTAAGTGAGTGGGCACCGGAGTGTGTTAGTCTCTGCGCAAAAGGGCGTCTAAGCGGCTTTCTGCGTGGGGCCCTGTAGGTGTGCCTGGGTCTCTGATTGTCTGTGTGCCCCTCTGCAAAGTCCTTGAACAGGCGAAGGCATGCCTGGAACACAGGGCCCTTGCCTCGGGATCCCCCACAGAATGGCAGAACACCCCTGCCACCTTCAAGAGCCCTCAGGCACACCCTGAACTTGAAGGGCTGCTGCAACCAGCACCGGGCTCCCGATCTCCAACAACCTTGCCTTCTGACCAGAGCACATAGACTCGATGGGGGCCGGCCTCTCACCCATGGGAGTGATGGCCCCAGAGTCGTGGAGACCCCGCCAGCTCCTAGCACACCTGATGTGCCCTTGACAGCCAGAGCCCATGCCACTGGGGACAACGGTACCTCGCACATGAAGGCCTTTGTCTTCGCCCTACACATGGCTACAGGGAAGATGCAGCCTGCCTTCTTCTCAAAGGCACTAAAGGACTTCAAGGCCAGGTGCCTCTTCCAGCCAACTAAGCCAAATTCCTATCCAGAGACGCGTGGGAAAGCTGACTATGGGAAGTGGTGGTCTTCAGACACCATGACCGGGAGTCGAACTCCTCGGACACCAGCCTACAGTCCCGGCCAGGTCCAGGCAGCTCCACGGCTCACCGGATCTACAGCCCTGACCCCGAAGAAACGCTCAAACGCTCGAGCCCTTGTGCAAAGTTCCCATCTCCTGCCCGCAGGGCGACTCACTCCGACAGCAAACCTCAGACGCGATGCCCACACGGGGCACACTGAGCACCAGGGAAGACAGTCAGCAACCATGGCGGTGGCGACGAAGTCCACCGCATGCCAGGTGACCGCACGCCTCTTCTCCTACATAGCAACACCACCAAGGACCTCACAGAGATACAAGGTGCCAACCAAGAGGACGAGACACACACTTCAAACAGAAGCCCACTGCCGCGCAAGCAGACCAGGAACCCTGCCCAGGGAGCAAGTGGCTGTCCACGGCAACACACCTGGCACCACAACCACTGCCCCATCTCAGCCACACCTCCGGGCTTCCTCCCGTAAACTGAGGGCCCTGCAAAAGGCCTCGGGGCCACCAAGGACGGCCATGTCGTGCCCTCCGGGAGATACACTTTCGCCTTGCCAACTCCCTGACCAGGGGCCAAAGGGAAGCTTCGCAGATTTCACCTTTCCTTAAGCTGGCCGGCCCCACTACTGAGCACGTAGATCTCTTCGAGGCGCCTGTAAGACATTCTTTGGTGTCATTCCTCTGGCATGGGGCCCCCACGGCTACACCAAAGGCACCAGCGCAGCGCGTCCACAGGGACCGCCAAAGCCCTCTTCTCCGTAGCCAGCCACAGGCAGCCCTTCAGGGACTAGAGATCTCCTTGAGAAGCCGAGGACAGCGCCTGCAGCACCATGATGACAGCTCGTCCAAGAAGTCACACTGCCCCGGGCCTCGCCGTGCCCATACCTTCCTGTCTAGGCCATCGGCCGTCTCACAGGATTCAATGTAGCACTCAGTCCTCGGCACAGTCCACAGTATCCCGATCGGCGCCACCACTGTGCCAGCAGTTGCAGTCGAGGACCTGCCAAGGGAACCACCGAGGCCTAATTCCTCAACCCCTCCCACCGCCACCTAACAATCCCGCCTCCCAGTCCCCACCGCCCTGACCCCGATCCCACCCCGTCTGCCACTCAAGAACCTCACCGAGCCAAGTGAGGAAGCGACAGGTGCCTGGCCTCCGGCTCAACTCAGAAACCACCCAAGCTTCCTCTCTTTGGCTTTGAAAAGCACCCTGCTCCCACAAGGGCCCCTTCCAATATGGGAACCCGGCAAAAACACACCTCTCCAAGCCTCGAGCTCACTGGGTCTAGGCCAGCACATGCTCCGACTCATACCACCAGCAGGCAGCCTGGCGGCCTCGCCATTCCTCACTGCACAGTCACCAAGCACCTCGCAGTCGTGGATGAGCCAGCCAATGCGTGGACACGGGCTGACCCTCAGCCGCGAGCCTCTCCAATACTGCCGCCCTGTGGGCTGTTTGCATGCGTGTCCACGAGGGGAAGCTGGCCCTCACCCCTGACTATCCCCTAACCCCAGGGGAGGCAACGTGCTGGACCTCAGGTTCGATGAGGAGACGGTAGTGAGTGCTCACTCATTTTGTTCAGATTTTCCAAGGAATGCATATGAGGGGGTCATCATCGATCCGAGCACGTGCTGGGACGCCGCAAGAACCCAACAGCACAGGCTGGGCGGCTGCGAGGAGGAGCCAGTGACCTCGACATCATCCAACAGCATGGAGAATCCACAGCCCCCAGGCCACTCAGCAAGAAAAACAGTCCATCCACTCTGGAGCTCCTCGGCTGGTCCGAGGAACCCCTGGTATGCAATGAATGACACGTGTTGGGCCAGGGGAATGCGTACCATCCGTAGTGATCCCTGGCCAAGCTCAGCACCCTGGGCCCGTCGCACTTCTTCCGGGATTTCCTCGCACATCCAGTCTTCACACCACGCCAAGAAGGTCTGCCCATCTCAGCCGACGGCCAGCCATGCCTGGCGACTGCACCTGAAGTGGGCAGCAATCACAGGCATGCTTTAGAACGCCACCCAGGTACTCAGAGAACAAGACCCAGGCCAACGGTACCCTGGGGGTGGGTAACGTTACCCTGCACCTGCTTCCCAAGGACCTTTGTCCCTTGGAGAAGACTCAATGCGGGCATGACAGACAACTCTTCAAAGGTACGCACGTACCACTGCTTGTGTGCGTCAGGAGGTAAGTGAGTGGGCACCGGAGTGTGTTAGTCTCTGCGCAAAAGGGCGTGTAAGCGGCTTTCTGCGTGGGGCCCTGTAGGTGTGCCTGGGTCTCTGATTGTCTGTGTGCCCCTCTGCAAAATCCTTGAACAGGCGAAGGCATGCCTGGAACACAGGGCCCTTGCCTCGGGATCCCCCACAGAATGGCAGAACACCCCTGCCACCTTCAAGAGCCCTCAGGCACACCCTGAACTTGAAGGGCTGCTGCAACCAGCACCGGGCTCCCGATCTCCAACAACCTTGCCTTCTGACCAGAGCACATAGACTCGATGGGGGCCGGCCTCTCACCCATGGGAGTGATGGCCCCAGAGTCGTGGAGACCCCGCCAGCTCCTAGCACACCTGATGTGCCCTTGACAGCCAGAGCCCATGCCACTGGGGACAACGGTACCTCGCACATGAAGGCCTTTGTCTCCGCCCTACACATGGCTACAGGGAAGATGCAGCCTGCCTTCTTCTCAAAGGCACTAAAGGACTTCAAGGCCAGGTGCCTCTTCCAGACAACTAAGCCAAATTCCTATCCAGAGACGCGAGGGAAAGCTGAATATGGGAAGTGGTGGTCTTCAGACACCATGACCGGGAGTCGAACTCCTCGGACACCAGCCTACAGTCCCGGCCAGGTCCAGGCAGCTCCACGGCCCACCGCATCTACAGCCCTGACCCCCGAAGAAACGCTCAAACGCTCGAGCCCTTGTGCAAAGTTCCCATCTCCTGCCCGCAGGGCGACTCACTCCGACAGCAAACCTCAGACGCGATGCCCACACGGGGCACACTGAGCACCAGGGAAGACAGTCAGCAACCATGGCGGTGGCGACGAAGTCCACCGCATGCCAGGTGACCGCACGCCTCTTCTCCTACATAGCAACACCACCAAGGACCTCACAGAGATACAAGGTGCCAACCAAGAGGACGAGACACACACTTCAAACAGAAGCCCACTGCCGCGCAAGCAGACCAGGAACCCTGCCCAGGGAGCAAGTGGCTGTCCACGGCAACACACCTGGCACCACAACCACTGCCCCATCTCAGCCACACCTCCGGGCTTCCTCCCGTAAACTGAGGGCCCTGCAAAAGGCCTCGGGGCCACCAAGGACGGCCATGTCGTGCCCTCCGGGAGATACACTTTCGCCTTGCCAACTCCCTGACCAGGGGCCAAAGGGAAGCTTCGCAGATTTCACCTTTCCTTAAGCTGGCCGGCCCCACTACTGAGCACGTAGATCTCTTCGAGGCGCCTGTAAGACATTCTTTGGTGTCATTCCTCTGGCATGGGGCCCCCAGGGCTACACCAAAGGCACCAGCGCAGCGCGTCCACAGGGACCGCCAAAGCCCTCTTCTCCGTAGCCAGCCACAGGCAGCCCTTCAGGGACTAGAGATCTCCTTGAGAAGCCGAGGACAGCGCCTGCAGCACCATGATGACAGCCCGTCCAAGAAGTCACACTGCCCCGGGCCTCGCCATGCCCATACCGTCCTGTCTAGGCCATCGGCCATCTCACAGGATTCAATGTAGCACTCAGTCCTCGGCACAGTCCACAGTATCCCGATCGGCGCCACCACTGTGCCAGCAGTTGCAGTCGAGGACCTGCCAAGGGAACCACCGAGGCCTAATTCCTCAACCCCTCCCACCGCCACCTAACAATCCCGCCTCCCGGTCCCCACCGCCCTGACCCCGATCTCACCCCGTCTGTCACTCAAGAACCTCACCGAGCCAAGTGAGGAAGCGACAGGTGCCTGGCCTCCGGCTCAACTCAGAAACCACCCAAGCTTCCTCTCTTTGGCTTTGAAAAGCACCCTGCTCCCACAAGGGCCCCTTCCAATATGGGAACCCGGCAAAAACACACCTCTCCAAGCCTCGAGCTCACTGGGTCTAGGCCAGCACATGCAACGACTCATACCACCAGCAGGCAGCCTGGCGGCCTCGCCATCCCTCACTGCACAGTCACCAAGCACCTCGCAGTCGTGGATGAGCCAGCCAATGCGTGGACACGGGCCGACCCTCAGCCGCGAGCCTCTCCAATACTGCCGCCCTGTGTGCTGTTTGCATGCGTGTCCACAAGGGGAAGCTGGCCCTCACCCCTGACTATCCCCTAACCCCAGGGGAGGCAACGTGCTGGACCTCAGGTTCGATGAGGAGACGGTAGTGAGTGCTCACTCATTTTGTTCAGATTTTCCAAGGAATGCATATGAGGGGGTCATCATCGATCCGAGCACGTGCTGGGACGCCGCAAGAACCCAACAGCACAGGCTGGGCGGCTGCGAGGAGGAGCCAGTGACCTCGACATCATCCAACAGCATGGAGAATCCACAGTCCCCAGGCCACTCAGCAAGAGAAACAGTCCATCCACTCTGGAGCTCCTCGGCTGGTCCGAGGAACCCCTGGTATGCAATGAATGACACGTGTTGGGCCAGGGGAATGCGTACCATCCGTAGTGATCCCTGGCCAAGCTCAGCACCCTGGGCCCGTCGCACTTCTTCCGGGATTTCCTCGCACATCCAGTCTTCACACCACGCCAAGAAGGTCTGCCCATCTCAGCCGACGGCCAGCCGTGCCTGGCGACTGCACCTGAGAAGAGGGCAGCAATCACAGGCATGCTTTAGAACGCCACCCAGGTACTCAGAGAACAAGACCCAGGCCAACGGTACCCTGGGGGGGGGTAACGTTACCCTGCACCTGCTTCCCAAGGACCTTTGTCCCTTGGAGAAGACTCAATGCGGGCATGACAGACAACTCTTCAAAGGTACGCACGTACCACTGCTTGTGTGCATCAGGAGGTAAGTGAGTGGGCACCGGAGTGTGTTAGTCTCTGCGCAAAAGGGCGTCTAAGCGGCTTTCTGCGTGGGGCCCTGTAGGTGTGCCTGGGTCTCTGATTGTCTGTGTGCCCCTCTGCAAAGTCCTTGAACAGGCGAAGGCATGCCTGGAACACAGGGCCCTTGCCTCGGGATCCCCCACAGAATGGCAGAACACCCCTGCCACCTTCAAGAGCCCTCAGGCACACCCTGAACTTGAAGGGCTGCTGCAACCAGCACCGGGCTCCCGATCTCCAACAACCTTGCCTTCTGACCAGAGCACATAGACTCGATGGGGGCCGGCCTCTCACCCATGGGAGTGATGGCCCCAGAGTCGTGGAGACCCCGCCAGCTCCTAGCACACCTGATGTGCCCTTGACAGCCAGAGCCCATGCCACTGGGGACAACGGTACCTCGCACATGAAGGCCTTTGTCTCCGCCCTACACATGGCTACAGGGAAGATGCAGCCTGCCTTCTTCTCAAAGGCACTAAAGGACTTCAAGGCCAGGTGCCTCTTCCAGCCAACTAAGCCAAATTCCTATCCAGAGACGCGTGGGAAAGCTGACTATGGGAAGTGGTGGTCTTCAGACACCATGACCGGGAGTCGAACTCCTCGGACACCAGCCTACTGTCCCGGCCTGGTCCAGGCAGCTCCACGGCCCACCGCATCTACAGCCCTGACCCCCGAAGAAACGCTCAAACGCTCGAGCCCTTGTGCAAAGTTCCCATCTCCTGCCCGCAGGGCGACTCACTCCGACAGCAAACCTCAGACGCGATGCCCACACGGGGCACACTGAGCACCAGGGAAGACAGTCAGCAACCATGGCGGTGGCGACGAACTCCACCGCATGCCAGGTGACCGCACGCCTCTTCTCCTACATAGCAACACCACCAAGGACCTCACAGAGATACAAGGTGCCAACCAAGAGGACGAGACACACACTTCAAACAGAAGCCCACTGCCGCGCAAGCAGACCAGGAACCCTGCCCAGGGAGCAAGTGGCTTTCCACGGCAACACACCTGGCACCACAACCACTGCCCCATCTCAGCCACACCTCCGGGCTTCCTCCCGTAAACTGAGGGCCCTGCAAAAGGCCTCGGGGCCACCAAGGACGGCCATGTCGTGCCCTCCGGGAGATACACTTTCGCCTTGCCAACTCCCTGACCAGGGGCCAAAGGGAAGCTTCGCAGATTTCACCTTTCCTTAAGCTGGCCGGCCCCACTACTGAGCACGTAGATCTCTTCGAGGCGCCTGTAAGACATTCTTTGGTGTCATTCCTCTGGCATGGGGCCCCCACGGCTACACCAAAGGCACCAGCGCAGCGCGTCCACAGGGACCGCCAAAGCCCTCTTCTCCGTAGCCAGCCACAGGCAGCCCTTCAGGGACTAGAGATCTCCTTGAGAAGCCGAGGACAGCGCCTGCAGCACCATGATGACAGCCCGTCCAAGAAGTCACACTGCCCCGGGCCTCGCCATGCCCATACCGTCCTGTCTAGGCCATCGGCCATCTCACAGGATTCAATGTAGCACTCAGTCCTCGGCACAGTCCACAGTATCCCGATCGGCGCCACCACTGTGCCAGCAGTTGCAGTCGAGGACCCGCCAAGTGAACCACCGAGGCCTAATTCCTCAACCCCTCCCACCGCCACCTAACAATCCCGCCTCCCGGTCCCCACCGCCCTGACCCCGATCCCACCCCGTCTGCCACTCAAGAACCTCACCGAGCCAAGTGAGGAAGCGACAGGTGCCTGGCCTCCGGCTCAACTCAGAAACCACCCAAGCTTCCTCTCTTTGGCTTTGAAAAGCACCCTGCTCCCACAAGGGCCCCTTCCAATATGGGAACCCGGCAAAAACACACCTCTCCAAGCCTCGAGCTCACTGGGTCTAGGCCAGCACATGCTCCGACTCATACCACCAGCAGGCAGCCTGGCGGCCTCGCCATCCCTCACTGCACAGTCACCAAGCACCTCGCAGTCGTGGATGAGCCAGCCAATGCGTGGACACGGGCCGACCCTCAGCCGCGAGCCTCTCCAATACTGCCGCCCTGTGTGCTGTTTGCATGCGTGTCCACAAGGGGAAGCTGGCCCTCACCCCTGACTATCCCCTAACCCCAGGGGAGGCAACGTGCTGGACCTCAGGTTCGATGAGGAGACGGTAGTGAGTGCTCACTCATTTTGTTCAGATTTTCCAAGGAATGCATACGAGGGGGTCATCATCGATCCGAGCACGTGCTGGGACGCCGCAAGAACCCAACAGCACAGGCTGGGCGGCTGCGAGGAGGAGCCAGTGACCTCGACATCATCCAACAGCATGGAGAATCCACAGCCCCCAGGCCACTCAGCAAGAGAAACAGTCCATCCACTCTGGAGGTCCTCGGCGGGTCCGAGGAACCCCTGGTATGCAATGAATGACACGTGTTGGGCCAGGGGAATGCGTACCATCCGTAGTGATCCCTGGCCAAGCTCAGCACCCTGGGCCCGTCGCACTTCTTCCGGGATTTCCTCGCACATCCAGTCTTCACACCACGCCAAGAAGGTCTGCCCATCTCAGCCGACGGCCAGCCGTGCCTGGCGACTGCACCTGAGAAGTGGGCAGCAATCACAGGCATGCTTTAGAACGCCACCCAGGTACTCAGAGAACAAGACCCAGGCCAACGGTACCCTGGGGGTGGGTAACGTTACCCTGCACCTGCTTCCCAAGGACCTTTGTCCCTTGGAGAAGACTCAATGCGGGCATGACAGACAACTCTTCAAAGGTACGCACGTACCAGTGCTTGTGTGCGTCAGGAGGTAAGTGAGTGGGCACCGGAGTGTGTTAGTCTCTGCGCAAAAGGGCGTCTAAGCGGCTTTCTGCGTGGGGCCCTGTAGGTGTGCCTGGGTCTCTGATTGTCTGTGTGCCCCTCTGCAAAGTCCTTGAACAGGCGAAGGCATGCCTGGAACACAGGGCCCTTGCCTCGGGATCCCCCACAGAATGGCAGAACACCCCTGCCACCTTCAAGAGCCCTCAGGCACACCCTGAACTTGAAGGGCTGCTGCAACCAGCACCGGGCTCCCGATCTCCAACAACCTTGCCTTCTGACCAGAGCACATAGACTCGATGGGGGCCGGCCTCTCACCCATGGGAGTGATGGCCCCAGAGTCGTGGAGACCCCGCCAGCTCCTAGCACACCTGATGTGCCCTTGACAGCCAGAGCCCATGCCACTGGGGACAACGGTACCTCGCACATGAAGGCCTTTGTCTCCGCCCTACACATGGCTACAGGGAAGATGCAGCCTGCCTTCTTCTCAAAGGCACTAAAGGACTTCAAGGCCAGGTGCCTCTTCCAGCCAACTAAGCCAAATTCCTATCCAGAGACGCGTGGGAAAGCTGACTATGGGAAGTGGTGGTCTTCAGACACCATGACTGGCAGTCGAACTCCTCGGACACCAGCCTACACTCCCGGCCAGGTCCAGGCAGCTCCACGGCCCACCGCATCTACAGCCCTGACCCCCGAAGAAACGCTCAAACGCTCGAGCCCTTGTGCAAAGTTCCCATCTCCTGCCCGCAGGGCGACTCACTCGACAGCAAACCTCAGACGCGATGCCCACACGGGGCACACTGAGCACCAGGGAAGACAGTCAGCAACCATGGCGGTGGCGACGAAGTCCACCGCATGCCAGGTGACCGCACGCCTCTTCTCCTACATAGCAACACCACCAAGGACCTCACAGAGATACAAGGTGCCAACCAAGAGGACGAGACACACACTTCAAACAGAAGCCCACTGCCGCGCAAGCAGACCAGGAACCCTGCCCAGGGAGCAAGTGGCTGTCCACGGCAACACACCTGGCACCACAACCACTGCCCCATCTCAGCCACACCTCCGGGCTTCCTCCCGTAAACTGAGGGCCCTGCAAAAGGCCTCGGGGCCACCAAAGACGGCCATGTCGTGCCCTCCGGGAGATACACTTTCGCCTTGCCAACTCCCTGACCAGGGGCCAAAGGGAAGCTTCGCAGATTTCACCTTTCCTTAAGCTGGCCGGCCCCACTACTGAGCACGTAGATCTCTTCGAGGCGCCTGTAAGACATTCTTTGGTGTCATTCCTCTGGCATGGGGCCCCCAGGGCTACACCAAAGGCACCAGCGCAGCGCGTCCACAGGGACCGCCAAAGCCCTCTTCTCCGTAGCCAGCCACAGGCAGCCCTTCAGGGACTAGAGATCTCCTTGAGAAGCCGAGGACAGCGCCTGCAGCACCATGATGACAGCCCGTCCAAGAAGTCACACTGCCCCGGGCCTCGCCATGCCCATACCGTCCTGTCTAGGCCATCGGCCATCTCACAGGATTCAATGTAGCACTCAGTCCTCGGCACAGTCCACAGTATCCCGATCGGCGCCACCACTGTGCCAGCAGTTGCAGTCGAGGACCTGCCAAGGGAACCACCGAGGCCTAATTCCTCAACCCCTCCCACCGCCACCTAACAATCCCGCCTCCCGGTCCCCACCGCCCTGACCCCGATCCCACCCCGTCTGCCACTCAAAAACCTCACCGAGCCAAGTGAGGAAGCGACAGGTGCCTGGCCTCGGGCTCAACTCAGAAACCACCCAAGCTTCCTCTCTTTGGCTTTGAAAAGCACCCTGCTCCCACAAGGGCCCCTTCCAATATGGGAACCCGGCAAAAACACACCTCTCCAAGCCTCGAGCTCACTGGGTCTAGGCCAGCACATGCTCCGACTCATACCACCAGCAGGCAGCCTGGCGGCCTCGCCATCCCTCACTACACAGTCACCAGGCACCTCGCAGTCCTGGATGAGCCAGCCAATGCGTGGACACGGGCCGACCCTCAGCCGCGAGCCTCTCCAATACTGCCGCCCTGTGTGCTGTTTGCATGCGTGTCCACAAGGGGAAGCTGGCCCTCACCCCTGACTATCCCCTAACCCCAGGGGAGGCAACGTGCTGGACCTCAGGTTCGATGAGGAGACGGTAGTGAGTGCTCACTCATTTTGTTCAGATTTTCCAAGGAATGCATATGAGGGGGTCATCATCGATCCGAGCACGTGCTGGGACGCCGCAAGAACCCAACAGCACAGGCTGGGCGGCTGCGAGGAGGAGCCAGTGACCTCGACATCATCCAACAGCATGGAGAATCCACAGCCCCCAGGCCACTCAGCAAGAGAAACAGTCCATCCACTCTGGAGCTCCTCGGCTGGTCCGAGGAACCCCTGGTATGCAATGAATGACACGTGTTGGGCCAGGGGAATGCGTACCATCCGTAGTGATCCCTGGCCAAGCTCAGCATCCTGGGCCCGTCGCACTTCTTCCGGGATTTCCTCGCACATCCAGTCTTCACACCACGCCAAGAAGGTCTGCCCATCTCAGCCGACGGCCAGCCGTGCCTGGCGACTGCACCTGAGAAGTGGGCAGCAATCACAGGCATGCTTTAGAACGCCACCCAGGTACTCAGAGAACAAGACCCAGGCCAACGGTACCCTGGGGGTGGGTAACGTTACCCTGCACCTGCTTCCCAAGGACCTTTGTCCCTTGGAGAAGACTCAATGCGGGCATGACAGACAACTCTTCAAAGGTACGCACGTACCACTGCTTGTGTGCATCAGGAGGTAAGTGAGTGGGCACCGGAGTGTGTTAGTCTCTGCGCAAAAGGGCGTCTAAGCGGCTTTCTGCGTGGGGCCCTGTAGGTGTGCCTGGGTCTCTGATTGTCTGTGTGCCCCTCTGCAAAGTCCTTGAACAGGCGAAGGCATGCCTGGAACACAGGGCCCTTGCCTCGGGATCCCCCACAGAATGGCAGAACACCCCTGCCACCTTCAAGAGCCCTCAGGCACACCCTGAACTTGAAGGGCTGCTGCAACCAGCACCGGGCTCCCGATCTCCAACAACCTTGCCTTCTGACCAGAGCACATAGACTCGATGGGGGCCGGCCTCTCACCCATGGGAGTGATGGCCCCAGAGTCGTGGAGACCCCGCCAGCTCCTAGCACACCTGATGTGCCCTTGACAGCCAGAGCCCATGCCACTGGGGACAACGGTACCTCGCACATGAAGGCCTTTGTCTTCGCCCTACACATGGCTACAGGGAAGATGCAGCCTGCCTTCTTCTCAAAGGCACTAAAGGACTTCAAGGCCAGGTGCCTCTTCCAGCCAACTAAGCCAAATTCCTATCCAGAGACGCGTGGGAAAGCTGACTATGGGAAGTGGTGGTCTTCAGACACCATGACCGGGAGTCGAACTCCTCGGACACCAGCCTACAGTCCCGGCCTGGTCCAGGCAGCTCCACGGCCCACCGGATCTACAGCCCTGACCCCCGAAGAAACGCTCAAACGCTCGAGCCCTTGTGCAAAGTTCCCATCTCCTGCCCGCAGGGCGACTCACTCCGACAGCAAACCTCAGATGCGATGCCCACACGGGGCACACTGAGCACCAGGGAAGACAGTCAGCAACCATGGCGGTGGCGACGAAGTCCACCGCATGCCAGGTGACCGCACGCCTCTTCTCCTACATAGCAACACCACCAAGGACCTCACAGAGATACAAGGTGCCAACCAAGAGGACGAGACACACACTTCAAACAGAAGCCCACTGCCGCGCAAGCAGACCAGGAATCCTGCCCAGGGAGCAAGTGGCTGTCCACGGCAACACACCTGGCACCACAACCACTGCCCCATCTCAGCCACACCTCCGGGCTTCCTCCCGTAAACTGAGGGCCCTGCAAAAGGCCTCGGGGCCACCAAGGACGGCCATGTCGTGCCCTCCGGGAGATACACTTTCGCCTTGCCAACTCCCTGACCAGGGGCCAAAGGGAAGCTTCGCAGATTTCACCTTTCCTTAAGCTGGCCGGCCCCACTACTGAGCACGTAGATCTCTTCGAGGCGCCTGTAAGACATTCTTTGGTGTCATTCCTCTGGCATGGGGCCCCCAGGGCTACACCAAAGGCACCAGCGCAGCGCGTCCACAGGGACCGCCAAAGCCCTCTTCTCCGTAGCCAGCCACAGGCAGCCCTTCAGGGACTAGAGATCTCCTTGAGAAGCCGAGGACAGCGCCTGCAGCACCATGATGACAGCCCGTCCAAGAAGTCACACTGCCCCGGGCCTCGCCATGCCCATACCGTCCTGTCTAGGCCATCGGCCATCTCACAGGATTCAATGTAGCACTCAGTCCTCGGCACAGTCCACAGTATCCCGATCGGCGCCACCACTGTGCCAGCAGTTGCAGTCGAGGACCTGCCAAGGGAACCACCGAGGCCTAATTCCTCAACCCCTCCCACCGCCACCTAACAATCCCGCCTCCCGGTCCCCACCGCCCTGACCCCGATCCCACCCCGTCTGCCACTCAAGAACCTCACCGAGCCAAGTGAGCAAGCGACAGGTGCCTGGCCTCCGGCTCAACTCAGAAACCACCCAAGCTTCCTCTCTTTGGCTTTGAAAAGCACCCTGCTCCCACAAGGGCCCCTTCCAATATGGGAACCCGGCAAAAACACACCTCTCCAAGCCTCGAGCTCACTGGGTCTAGGCCAGCACATGCTCCGACTCATACCACCAGCAGGCAGCCTGGCGGCCTCGCCATCCCTCACTGCACAGTCACCAAGCACCTCGCAGTCGTGGATGAGCCAGCCAATGCGTGGACACGGGCCGACCCTCAGCCGCGAGCCTCTCCAATACTGCCGCCCTGTGTGCTGTTTGCATGCGTGTCCACAAGGGGAAGCTGGCCCTCACCCCTGACTATCCCCTAACCCCAGGGGAGGCAACGTGCTGGACCTCAGGTTCGATGAGGAGACGGTAGTGAGTGCTCACTCATTTTGTTCAGATTTTCCAAGGAATGCATATGAGGGGGTCATCATCGATCCGAGCACGTGCTGGGACGCCGCAAGAACCCAACAGCACAGGCTGGGCGGCTGCGAGGAGGAGCCAGTGACCTCGACATCATCCAACAGCATGGAGAATCCACAGCCCCCAGGCCACTCAGCAAGAGAAACAGTCCATCCACTCTGGAGCTCCTCGGCGGGTCCGAGGAACCCCTGGTATGCAATGAATGACACGTGTTGGGCCAGGGGAATGCGTACCATCCGTAGTGATCCCTGGCCAAGCTCAGCACCCTGGGCCCGTCGCACTTCTTCCGGGATTTCCTCGCACATCCAGTCTTCACACCACGCCAAGAAGGTCTGCCCATCTCAGCCGACGGCCAGCCGTGCCTGGCGACTGCACCTGAGAAGTGGGCAGCAATCACAGGCATGCTTTAGAACGCCACCCAGGTACTCAGAGAACAAGACCCAGGCCAACGGTACCCTGGGGGTGGGTAACGTTACCCTGCACCTGCTTCCCAAGGACCTTTGTCCCTTGGAGAAGACTCAATGCGGGCATGACAGACAACTCTTCAAAGGTACGCACGTACCACTGCTTGTGTGCATCAGGAGGTAAGTGAGTGGGCACCGGAGTGTGTTAGTCTCTGCGCAAAAGGGCGTCTAAGCGGCTTTCTGCGTGGGGCCCTGTAGGTGTGCCTGGGTCTCTGATTGTCTGTGTGCCCCTCTGCAAAGTCCTTGAACAGGCGAAGGCATGCCTGGAACACAGGGCCCTTGCCTCGGGATCCCCCACAGAATGGCAGAACACCCCTGCCACCTTCAAGAGCCCTCAGGCACACCCTGAACTTGAAGGGCTGCTGCAACCAGCACCGGGCTCCCGATCTCCAACAACCTTGCCTTCTGACCAGAGCACATAGACTCGATGGGGGCCGGCCTCTCACCCATGGGAGTGATGGCCCCAGAGTCGTGGAGACCCCGCCAGCTCCTAGCACACCTGATGTGCCCTTGACAGCCAGAGCCCATGCCACTGGGGACAACGGTACCTCGCACATGAAGGCCTTTGTCTTCGCCCTACACATGGCTACAGGGAAGATGCAGCCTGCCTTCTTCTCAAAGGCACTAAAGGACTTCAAGGCCAGGTGCCTCTTCCAGCCAACTAAGCCAAATTCCTATCCAGAGACGCGTGGGAAAGCTGACTATGGGAAGTGGTGGTCTTCAGACACCATGACCGGGAGTCGAACTCCTCGGACACCAGCCTACAGTCCCGGCCAGGTCCAGGCAGCTCCACGGCTCACCGGATCTACAGCCCTGACCCCGAAGAAACGCTCAAACGCTCGAGCCCTTGTGCAAAGTTCCCATCTCCTGCCCGCAGGGCGACTCACTCCGACAGCAAACCTCAGACGCGATGCCCACACGGGGCACACTGAGCACCAGGGAAGACAGTCAGCAACCATGGCGGTGGCGACGAAGTCCACCGCATGCCAGGTGACCGCACGCCTCTTCTCCTACATAGCAACACCACCAAGGACCTCACAGAGATACAAGGTGCCAACCAAGAGGACGAGACACACACTTCAAACAGAAGCCCACTGCCGCGCAAGCAGACCAGGAACCCTGCCCAGGGAGCAAGTGGCTGTCCACGGCAACACACCTGGCACCACAACCACTGCCCCATCTCAGCCACACCTCCGGGCTTCCTCCCGTAAACTGAGGGCCCTGCAAAAGGCCTCGGGGCCACCAAGGACGGCCATGTCGTGCCCTCCGGGAGATACACTTTCGCCTTGCCAACTCCCTGACCAGGGGCCAAAGGGAAGCTTCGCAGATTTCACCTTTCCTTAAGCTGGCCGGCCCCACTACTGAGCACGTAGATCTCTTCGAGGCGCCTGGAAGACATTCTTTGGTGTCATTCCTCTGGCATGGGGCCCCCACGGCTACACCAAAGGCACCAGCGCAGCGCGTCCACAGGGACCGCCAAAGCCCTCTTCTCCGTAGCCAGCCACAGGCAGCCCTTCAGGGACTAGAGATCTCCTTGAGAAGCCGAGGACAGCGCCTGCAGCACCATGATGACAGCTCGTCCAAGAAGTCACACTGCCCCGGGCCTCGCCGTGCCCATACCTTCCTGTCTAGGCCATCGGCCGTCTCACAGGATTCAATGTAGCACTCAGTCCTCGGCACAGTCCACAGTATCCCGATCGGCGCCACCACTGTGCCAGCAGTTGCAGTCGAGGACCTGCCAAGGGAACCACCGAGGCCTAATTCCTCAACCCCTCCCACCGCCACCTAACAATCCCGCCTCCCAGTCCCCACCGCCCTGACCCCGATCCCACCCCGTCTGCCACTCAAGAACCTCACCGAGCCAAGTGAGGAAGCGACAGGTGCCTGGCCTCCGGCTCAACTCAGAAACCACCCAAGCTTCCTCTCTTTGGCTTTGAAAAGCACCCTGCTCCCACAAGGGCCCCTTCCAATATGGGAACCCGGCAAAAACACACCTCTCCAAGCCTCGAGCTCACTGGGTCTAGGCCAGCACATGCTCCGACTCATACCACCAGCAGGCAGCCTGGCGGCCTCGCCATTCCTCACTGCACAGTCACCAAGCACCTCGCAGTCGTGGATGAGCCAGCCAATGCGTGGACACGGGCTGACCCTCAGCCGCGAGCCTCTCCAATACTGCCGCCCTGTGGGCTGTTTGCATGCGTGTCCACGAGGGGAAGCTGGCCCTCACCCCTGACTATCCCCTAACCCCAGGGGAGGCAACGTGCTGGACCTCAGGTTCGATGAGGAGACGGTAGTGAGTGCTCACTCATTTTGTTCAGATTTTCCAAGGAATGCATATGAGGGGGTCATCATCGATCCGAGCACGTGCTGGGACGCCGCAAGAACCCAACAGCACAGGCTGGGCGGCTGCGAGGAGGAGCCAGTGACCTCGACATCATCCAACAGCATGGAGAATCCACAGCCCCCAGGCCACTCAGCAAGAAAAACAGTCCATCCACTCTGGAGCTCCTCGGCTGGTCCGAGGAACCCCTGGTATGCAATGAATGACACGTGTTGGGCCAGGGGAATGCGTACCATCCGTAGTGATCCCTGGCCAAGCTCAGCACCCTGGGCCCGTCGCACTTCTTCCGGGATTTCCTCGCACATCCAGTCTTCACACCACGCCAAGAAGGTCTGCCCATCTCAGCCGACGGCCAGTCATGCCTGGCGACTGCACCTGAAGTGGGCAGCAATCACAGGCATGCTTTAGAACGCCACCCAGGTACTCAGAGAACAAGACCCAGGCCAACGGTACCCTGGGGGTGGGTAACGTTACCCTGCACCTGCTTCCCAAGGACCTTTGTCCCTTGGAGAAGACTCAATGCGGGCATGACAGACAACTCTTCAAAGGTACGCACGTACCACTGCTTGTGTGCGTCAGGAGGTAAGTGAGTGGGCACCGGAGTGTGTTAGTCTCTGCGCAAAAGGGCGTGTAAGCGGCTTTCTGCGTGGGGCCCTGTAGGTGTGCCTGGGTCTCTGATTGTCTGTGTGCCCCTCTGCAAAATCCTTGAACAGGCGAAGGCATGCCTGGAACACAGGGCCCTTGCCTCGGGATCCCCCACAGAATGGCAGAACACCCCTGCCACCTTCAAGAGCCCTCAGGCACACCCTGAACTTGAAGGGCTGCTGCAACCAGCACCGGGCTCCCGATCTCCAACAACCTTGCCTTCTGACCAGAGCACATAGACTCGATGGGGGCCGGCCTCTCACCCATGGGAGTGATGGCCCCAGAGTCGTGGAGACCCCGCCAGCTCCTAGCACACCTGATGTGCCCTTGACAGCCAGAGCCCATGCCACTGGGGACAACGGTACCTCGCACATGAAGGCCTTTGTCTCCGCCCTACACATGGCTACAGGGAAGATGCAGCCTGCCTTCTTCTCAAAGGCACTAAAGGACTTCAAGGCCAGGTGCCTCTTCCAGACAACTAAGCCAAATTCCTATCCAGAGACGCGAGGGAAAGCTGAATATGGGAAGTGGTGGTCTTCAGACACCATGACCGGGAGTCGAACTCCTCGGACACCAGCCTACAGTCCCGGCCAGGTCCAGGCAGCTCCACGGCCCACCGCATCTACAGCCCTGACCCCCGAAGAAACGCTCAAACGCTCGAGCCCTTGTGCAAAGTTCCCATCTCCTGCCCGCAGGGCGACTCACTCCGACAGCAAACCTCAGACGCGATGCCCACACGGGGCACACTGAGCACCAGGGAAGACAGTCAGCAACCATGGCGGTGGCGACGAAGTCCACCGCATGCCAGGTGACCGCACGCCTCTTCTCCTACATAGCAACACCACCAAGGACCTCACAGAGATACAAGGTGCCAACCAAGAGGACGAGACACACACTTCAAACAGAAGCCCACTGCCGCGCAAGCAGACCAGGAACCCTGCCCAGGGAGCAAGTGGCTGTCCACGGCAACACACCTGGCACCACAACCACTGCCCCATCTCAGCCACACCTCCGGGCTTCCTCCCGTAAACTGAGGGCCCTGCAAAAGGCCTCGGGGCCACCAAGGACGGCCATGTCGTGCCCTCCGGGAGATACACTTTCGCCTTGCCAACTCCCTAACCAGGGGCCAAAGGGAAGCTTCGCAGATTTCACCTTTCCTTAAGCTGGCCGGCCCCACTACTGAGCACGTAGATCTCTTCGAGGCGCCTGTAAGACATTCTTTGGTGTCATTCCTCTGGCATGGGGCCCCCAGGGCTACACCAAAGGCACCAGCGCAGCGCGTCCACAGGGACCGCCAAAGCCCTCTTCTCCGTAGCCAGCCACAGGCAGCCCTTCAGGGACTAGAGATCTCCTTGAGAAGCCGAGGACAGCGCCTGCAGCACCATGATGACAGCCCGTCCAAGAAGTCACACTGCCCCGGGCCTCGCCATGCCCATACCGTCCTGTCTAGGCCATCGGCCATCTCACAGGATTCAATGTAGCACTCAGTCCTCGGCACAGTCCACAGTATCCCGATCGGCGCCACCACTGTGCCAGCAGTTGCAGTCGAGGACCTGCCAAGGGAACCACCGAGGCCTAATTCCTCAACCCCTCCCACCGCCACCTAACAATCCCGCCTCCCGGTCCCCACCGCCCTGACCCCGATCTCACCCCGTCTGTCACTCAAGAACCTCACCGAGCCAAGTGAGGAAGCGACAGGTGCCTGGCCTCCGGCTCAACTCAGAAACCACCCAAGCTTCCTCTCTTTGGCTTTGAAAAGCACCCTGCTCCCACAAGGGCCCCTTCCAATATGGGAACCCGGCAAAAACACACCTCTCCAAGCCTCGAGCTCACTGGGTCTAGGCCAGCACATGCAACGACTCATACCACCAGCAGGCAGCCTGGCGGCCTCGCCATCCCTCACTGCACAGTCACCAAGCACCTCGCAGTCGTGGATGAGCCAGCCAATGCGTGGACACGGGCCGACCCTCAGCCGCGAGCCTCTCCAATACTGCCGCCCTGTGTGCTGTTTGCATGCGTGTCCACAAGGGGAAGCTGGCCCTCACCCCTGACTATCCCCTAACCCCAGGGGAGGCAACGTGCTGGACCTCAGGTTCGATGAGGAGACGGTAGTGAGTGCTCACTCATTTTGTTCAGATTTTCCAAGGAATGCATATGAGGGGGTCATCATCGATCCGAGCACGTGCTGGGACGCCGCAAGAACCCAACAGCACAGGCTGGGCGGCTGCGAGGAGGAGCCAGTGACCTCGACATCATCCAACAGCATGGAGAATCCACAGTCCCCAGGCCACTCAGCAAGAGAAACAGTCCATCCACTCTGGAGCTCCTCGGCTGGTCCGAGGAACCCCTGGTATGCAATGAATGACACGTGTTGGGCCAGGGGAATGCGTACCATCCGTAGTGATCCCTGGCCAAGCTCAGCACCCTGGGCCCGTCGCACTTCTTCCGGGATTTCCTCGCACATCCAGTCTTCACACCACGCCAAGAAGGTCTGCCCATCTCAGCCGACGGCCAGCCGTGCCTGGCGACTGCACCTGAGAAGAGGGCAGCAATCACAGGCATGCTTTAGAACGCCACCCAGGTACTCAGAGAACAAGACCCAGGCCAACGGTACCCTGGGGGTGGGTAACGTTACCCTGCACCTGCTTCCCAAGGACCTTTGTCCCTTGGAGAAGACTCAATGCGGGCATGACAGACAACTCTTCAAAGGTACGCACGTACCACTGCTTGTGTGCATCAGGAGGTAAGTGAGTGGGCACCGGAGTGTGTTAGTCTCTGCGCAAAAGGGCGTCTAAGCGGCTTTCTGCGTGGGGCCCTGTAGGTGTGCCTGGGTCTCTGATTGTCTGTGTGCCCCTCTGCAAAGTCCTTGAACAGGCGAAGGCATGCCTGGAACACAGGGCCCTTGCCTCGGGATCCCCCACAGAATGGCAGAACACCCCTGCCACCTTCAAGAGCCCTCAGGCACACCCTGAACTTGAAGGGCTGCTGCAACCAGCACCGGGCTCCCGATCTCCAACAACCTTGCCTTCTGACCAGAGCACATAGACTCGATGGGGGCCGGCCTCTCACCCATGGGAGTGATGGCCCCAGAGTCGTGGAGACCCCGCCAGCTCCTAGCACACCTGATGTGCCCTTGACAGCCAGAGCCCATGCCACTGGGGACAACGGTACCTCGCACATGAAGGCCTTTGTCTCCGCCCTACACATGGCTACAGGGAAGATGCAGCCTGCCTTCTTCTCAAAGGCACTAAAGGACTTCAAGGCCAGGTGCCTCTTCCAGCCAACTAAGCCAAATTCCTATCCAGAGACGCGTGGGAAAGCTGACTATGGGAAGTGGTGGTCTTCAGACACCATGACCGGGAGTCGAACTCCTCGGACACCAGCCTACAGTCCCGGCCTGGTCCAGGCAGCTCCACGGCCCACCGCATCTACAGCCCTGACCCCCGAAGAAACGCTCAAACGCTCGAGCCCTTGTGCAAAGTTCCCATCTCCTGCCCGCAGGGCGACTCACTCCGACAGCAAACCTCAGACGCGATGCCCACACGGGGCACACTGAGCACCAGGGAAGACAGTCAGCAACCATGGCGGTGGCGACGAACTCCACCGCATGCCAGGTGACCGCACGCCTCTTCTCCTACATAGCAACACCACCAAGGACCTCACAGAGATACAAGGTGCCAACCAAGAGGACGAGACACACACTTCAAACAGAAGCCCACTGCCGCGCAAGCAGACCAGGAACCCTGCCCAGGGAGCAAGTGGCTTTCCACGGCAACACACCTGGCACCACAACCACTGCCCCATCTCAGCCACACCTCCGGGCTTCCTCCCGTAAACTGAGGGCCCTGCAAAAGGCCTCGGGGCCACCAAGGACGGCCATGTCGTGCCCTCCGGGAGATACACTTTCGCCTTGCCAACTCCCTGACCAGGGGCCAAAGGGAAGCTTCGCAGATTTCACCTTTCCTTAAGCTGGCCGGCCCCACTACTGAGCACGTAGATCTCTTCGAGGCGCCTGTAAGACATTCTTTGGTGTCATTCCTCTGGCATGGGGCCCCCACGGCTACACCAAAGGCACCAGCGCAGCGCGTCCACAGGGACCGCCAAAGCCCTCTTCTCCGTAGCCAGCCACAGGCAGCCCTTCAGGGACTAGAGATCTCCTTGAGAAGCCGAGGACAGCGCCTGCAGCACCATGATGACAGCCCGTCCAAGAAGTCACACTGCCCCGGGCCTCGCCATGCCCATACCGTCCTGTCTAGGCCATCGGCCATCTCACAGGATTCAATGTAGCACTCAGTCCTCGGCACAGTCCACAGTATCCCGATCGGCGCCACCACTGTGCCAGCAGTTGCAGTCGAGGACCCGCCAAGTGAACCACCGAGGCCTAATTCCTCAACCCCTCCCACCGCCACCTAACAATCCCGCCTCCCGGTCCCCACCGCCCTGACCCCGATCCCACCCCGTCTGCCACTCAAGAACCTCACCGAGCCAAGTGAGGAAGCGACAGGTGCCTGGCCTCCGGCTCAACTCAGAAACCACCCAAGCTTCCTCTCTTTGGCTTTGAAAAGCACCCTGCTCCCACAAGGGCCCCTTCCAATATGGGAACCCGGCAAAAACACACCTCTCCAAGCCTCGAGCTCACTGGGTCTAGGCCAGCACATGCTCCGACTCATACCACCAGCAGGCAGCCTGGCGGCCTCGCCATCCCTCACTGCACAGTCACCAAGCACCTCGCAGTCGTGGATGAGCCAGCCAATGCGTGGACACGGGCCGACCCTCAGCCGCGAGCCTCTCCAATACTGCCGCCCTGTGTGCTGTTTGCATGCGTGTCCACAAGGGGAAGCTGGCCCTCACCCCTGACTATCCCCTAACCCCAGGGGAGGCAACGTGCTGGACCTCAGGTTCGATGAGGAGACGGTAGTGAGTGCTCACTCATTTTGTTCAGATTTTCCAAGGAATGCATATGAGGGGGTCATCATCGATCCGAGCACGTGCTGGGACGCCGCAAGAACCCAACAGCACAGGCTGGGCGGCTGCGAGGAGGAGCCAGTGACCTCGACATCATCCAACAGCATGGAGAATCCACAGCCCCCAGGCCACTCAGCAAGAGAAACAGCCCATCCACTCTGGAGCTCCTCGGCGGGTCCGAGGAACCCCTGGTATGCAATGAATGACACGTGTTGGGCCAGGGGAATGCGTACCATCCGTAGTGATCCCTGGCCAAGCTCAGCATCCTGGGCCCGTCGCACTTCTTCCGGGATTTCCTCGCACATCCAGTCTTCACACCACGCCAAGAAGGTCTGCCCATCTCAGCCGACGGCCAGCCGTGCCTGGCGACTGCACCTGAGAAGTGGGCAGCAATCACAGGCATGCTTTAGAACGCCACCCAGGTACTCAGAGAACAAGACCCAGGCCAACGGTACCCTGGGGGTGGGTAACGTTACCCTGCACCTGCTTCCCAAGGACCTTTGTCCCTTGGAGAAGACTCAATGCGGGCATGACAGACAACTCTTCAAAGGTACGCACGTACCACTGCTTGTGTGCATCAGGAGGTAAGTGAGTGGGCACCGGAGTGTGTTAGTCTCTGCGCAAAAGGGCGTCTAAGCGGCTTTCTGCGTGGGGCCCTGTAGGTGTGCCTGGGTCTCTGATTGTCTGTGTGCCCCTCTGCAAAGTCCTTGAACAGGCGAAGGCATGCCTGGAACACAGGGCCCTTGCCTCGGGATCCCCCACAGAATGGCAGAACACCCCTGCCACCTTCAAGAGCCCTCAGGCACACCCTGAACTTGAAGGGCTGCTGCAACCAGCACCGGGCTCCCGATCTCCAACAACCTTGCCTTCTGACCAGAGCACATAGACTCGATGGGGGCCGGCCTCTCACCCATGGGAGTGATGGCCCCAGAGTCGTGGAGACCCCGCCAGCTCCTAGCACACCTGATGTGCCCTTGACAGCCAGAGCCCATGCCACTGGGGACAACGGTACCTCGCACATGAAGGCCTTTGTCTTCGCCCTACACATGGCTACAGGGAAGATGCAGCCTGCCTTCTTCTCAAAGGCACTAAAGGACTTCAAGGCCAGGTGCCTCTTCCAGCCAACTAAGCCAAATTCCTATCCAGAGACGCGTGGGAAAGCTGACTATGGGAAGTGGTGGTCTTCAGACACCATGACCGGGAGTCGAACTCCTCGGACACCAGCCTACAGTCCCGGCCAGGTCCAGGCAGCTCCACGGCTCACCGGATCTACAGCCCTGACCCCGAAGAAACGCTCAAACGCTCGAGCCCTTGTGCAAAGTTCCCATCTCCTGCCCGCAGGGCGACTCACTCCGACAGCAAACCTCAGACGCGATGCCCACACGGGGCACACTGAGCACCAGGGAAGACAGTCAGCAACCATGGCGGTGGCGACGAAGTCCACCGCATGCCAGGTGACCGCACGCCTCTTCTCCTACATAGCAACACCACCAAGGACCTCACAGAGATACAAGGTGCCAACCAAGAGGACGAGACACACACTTCAAACAGAAGCCCACTGCCGCGCAAGCAGACCAGGAACCCTGCCCAGGGAGCAAGTGGCTGTCCACGGCAACACACCTGGCACCACAACCACTGCCCCATCTCAGCCACACCTCCGGGCTTCCTCCCGTAAACTGAGGGCCCTGCAAAAGGCCTCGGGGCCACCAAGGACGGCCATGTCGTGCCCTCCGGGAGATACACTTTCGCCTTGCCAACTCCCTGACCAGGGGCCAAAGGGAAGCTTCGCAGATTTCACCTTTCCTTAAGCTGGCCGGCCCCACTACTGAGCACGTAGATCTCTTCGAGGCGCCTGTAAGACATTCTTTGGTGTCATTCCTCTGGCATGGGGCCCCCACGGCTACACCAAAGGCACCAGCGCAGCGCGTCCACAGGGACCGCCAAAGCCCTCTTCTCCGTAGCCAGCCACAGGCAGCCCTTCAGGGACTAGAGATCTCCTTGAGAAGCCGAGGACAGCGCCTGCAGCACCATGATGACAGCTCGTCCAAGAAGTCACACTGCCCCGGGCCTCGCCGTGCCCATACCTTCCTGTCTAGGCCATCGGCCGTCTCACAGGATTCAATGTAGCACTCAGTCCTCGGCACAGTCCACAGTATCCCGATCGGCGCCACCACTGTGCCAGCAGTTGCAGTCGAGGACCTGCCAAGGGAACCACCGAGGCCTAATTCCTCAACCCCTCCCACCGCCACCTAACAATCCCGCCTCCCGGTCCCCACCGCCCTGACCCCGATCCCACCCCGTCTGCCACTCAAGAACCTCACCGAGCCAAGTGAGGAAGCGACAGGTGCCTGGCCTCCGGCTCAACTCAGAAACCACCCAAGCTTCCTCTCTTTGGCTTTGAAAAGCACCCTGCTCCCACAAGGGCCCCTTCCAATATGGGAACCCGGCAAAAACACACCTCTCCAAGCCTCGAGCTCACTGGGTCTAGGCCAGCACATGCTCCGACTCATACCACCAGCAGGCAGCCTGGCGGCCTCGCCATTCCTCACTGCACAGTCACCAAGCACCTCGCAGTCGTGGATGAGCCAGCCAATGCGTGGACACGGGCTGACCCTCAGCCGCGAGCCTCTCCAATACTGCCGCCCTGTGGGCTGTTTGCATGCGTGTCCACGAGGGGAAGCTGGCCCTCACCCCTGACTATCCCCTAACCCCAGGGGAGGCAACGTGCTGGACCTCAGGTTCGATGAGGAGACGGTAGTGAGTGCTCACTCATTTTGTTCAGATTTTCCAAGGAATGCATATGAGGGGGTCATCATCGATCCGAGCACGTGCTGGGACGCCGCAAGAACCCAACAGCACAGGCTGGGCGGCTGCGAGGAGGAGCCAGTGACCTCGACATCATCCAACAGCATGGAGAATCCACAGCCCCCAGGCCACTCAGCAAGAAAAACAGTCCATCCACTCTGGAGCTCCTCGGCTGGTCCGAGGAACCCCTGGTATGCAATGAATGACACGTGTTGGGCCAGGGGAATGCGTACCATCCGTAGTGATCCCTGGCCAAGCTCAGCACCCTGGGCCCGTCGCACTTCTTCCGGGATTTCCTCGCACATCCAGTCTTCACACCACGCCAAGAAGGTCTGCCCATCTCAGCCGACGGCCAGCCATGCCTGGCGACTGCACCTGAAGTGGGCAGCAATCACAGGCATGCTTTAGAACGCCACCCAGGTACTCAGAGAACAAGACCCAGGCCAACGGTACCCTGGGGGTGGGTAACGTTACCCTGCACCTGCTTCCCAAGGACCTTTGTCCCTTGGAGAAGACTCAATGCGGGCATGACAGACAACTCTTCAAAGGTACGCACGTACCACTGCTTGTGTGCGTCAGGAGGTAAGTGAGTGGGCACCGGAGTGTGTTAGTCTCTGCGCAAAAGGGCGTGTAAGCGGCTTTCTGCGTGGGGCCCTGTAGGTGTGCCTGGGTCTCTGATTGTCTGTGTGCCCCTCTGCAAAATCCTTGAACAGGCGAAGGCATGCCTGGAACACAGGGCCCTTGCCTCGGGATCCCCCACAGAATGGCAGAACACCCCTGCCACCTTCAAGAGCCCTCAGGCACACCCTGAACTTGAAGGGCTGCTGCAACCAGCACCGGGCTCCCGATCTCCAACAACCTTGCCTTCTGACCAGAGCACATAGACTCGATGGGGGCCGGCCTCTCACCCATGGGAGTGATGGCCCCAGAGTCGTGGAGACCCCGCCAGCTCCTAGCACACCTGATGTGCCCTTGACAGCCAGAGCCCATGCCACTGGGGACAACGGTACCTCGCACATGAAGGCCTTTGTCTCCGCCCTACACATGGCTACAGGGAAGATGCAGCCTGCCTTCTTCTCAAAGGCACTAAAGGACTTCAAGGCCAGGTGCCTCTTCCAGACAACTAAGCCAAATTCCTATCCAGAGACGCGAGGGAAAGCTGAATATGGGAAGTGGTGGTCTTCAGACACCATGACCGGGAGTCGAACTCCTCGGACACCAGCCTACAGTCCCGGCCAGGTCCAGGCAGCTCCACGGCCCACCGCATCTACAGCCCTGACCCCCGAAGAAACGCTCAAACGCTCGAGCCCTTGTGCAAAGTTCCCATCTCCTGCCCGCAGGGCGACTCACTCCGACAGCAAACCTCAGACGCGATGCCCACACGGGGCACACTGAGCACCAGGGAAGACAGTCAGCAACCATGGCGGTGGCGACGAAGTCCACCGCATGCCAGGTGACCGCACGCCTCTTCTCCTACATAGCAACACCACCAAGGACCTCACAGAGATACAAGGTGCCAACCAAGAGGACGAGACACACACTTCAAACAGAAGCCCACTGCCGCGCAAGCAGACCAGGAACCCTGCCCAGGGAGCAAGTGGCTGTCCACGGCAACACACCTGGCACCACAACCACTGCCCCATCTCAGCCACACCTCCGGGCTTCCTCCCGTAAACTGAGGGCCCTGCAAAAGGCCTCGGGGCCACCAAGGACGGCCATGTCGTGCCCTCCGGGAGATACACTTTCGCCTTGCCAACTCCCTGACCAGGGGCCAAAGGGAAGCTTCGCAGATTTCACCTTTCCTTAAGCTGGCCGGCCCCACTACTGAGCACGTAGATCTCTTCGAGGCGCCTGTAAGACATTCTTTGGTGTCATTCCTCTGGCATGGGGCCCCCAGGGCTACACCAAAGGCACCAGCGCAGCGCGTCCACAGGGACCGCCAAAGCCCTCTTCTCCGTAGCCAGCCACAGGCAGCCCTTCAGGGACTAGAGATCTCCTTGAGAAGCCGAGGACAGCGCCTGCAGCACCATGATGACAGCCCGTCCAAGAAGTCACACTGCCCCGGGCCTCGCCATGCCCATACCGTCCTGTCTAGGCCATCGGCCATCTCACAGGATTCAATGTAGCACTCAGTCCTCGGCACAGTCCACAGTATCCCGATCGGCGCCACCACTGTGCCAGCAGTTGCAGTCGAGGACCTGCCAAGGGAACCACCGAGGCCTAATTCCTCAACCCCTCCCACCGCCACCTAACAATCCCGCCTCCCGGTCCCCACCGCCCTGACCCCGATCTCACCCCGTCTGTCACTCAAGAACCTCACCGAGCCAAGTGAGGAAGCGACAGGTGCCTGGCCTCCGGCTCAACTCAGAAACCACCCAAGCTTCCTCTCTTTGGCTTTGAAAAGCACCCTGCTCCCACAAGGGCCCCTTCCAATATGGGAACCCGGCAAAAACACACCTCTCCAAGCCTCGAGCTCACTGGGTCTAGGCCAGCACATGCAACGACTCATACCACCAGCAGGCAGCCTGGCGGCCTCGCCATCCCTCACTGCACAGTCACCAAGCACCTCGCAGTCGTGGATGAGCCAGCCAATGCGTGGACACGGGCCGACCCTCAGCCGCGAGCCTCTCCAATACTGCCGCCCTGTGTGCTGTTTGCATGCGTGTCCACAAGGGGAAGCTGGCCCTCACCCCTGACTATCCCCTAACCCCAGGGGAGGCAACGTGCTGGACCTCAGGTTCGATGAGGAGACGGTAGTGAGTGCTCACTCATTTTGTTCAGATTTTCCAAGGAATGCATATGAGGGGGTCATCATCGATCCGAGCACGTGCTGGGACGCCGCAAGAACCCAACAGCACAGGCTGGGCGGCTGCGAGGAGGAGCCAGTGACCTCGACATCATCCAACAGCATGGAGAATCCACAGTCCCCAGGCCACTCAGCAAGAGAAACAGTCCATCCACTCTGGAGCTCCTCGGCTGGTCCGAGGAACCCCTGGTATGCAATGAATGACACGTGTTGGGCCAGGGGAATGCGTACCATCCGTAGTGATCCCTGGCCAAGCTCAGCACCCTGGGCCCGTCGCACTTCTTCCGGGATTTCCTCGCACATCCAGTCTTCACACCACGCCAAGAAGGTCTGCCCATCTCAGCCGACGGCCAGCCGTGCCTGGCGACTGCACCTGAGAAGAGGGCAGCAATCACAGGCATGCTTTAGAACGCCACCCAGGTACTCAGAGAACAAGACCCAGGCCAACGGTACCCTGGGGGTGGGTAACGTTACCCTGCACCTGCTTCCCAAGGACCTTTGTCCCTTGGAGAAGACTCAATGCGGGCATGACAGACAACTCTTCAAAGGTACGCACGTACCACTGCTTGTGTGCATCAGGAGGTAAGTGAGTGGGCACCGGAGTGTGTTAGTCTCTGCGCAAAAGGGCGTCTAAGCGGCTTTCTGCGTGGGGCCCTGTAGGTGTGCCTGGGTCTCTGATTGTCTGTGTGCCCCTCTGCAAAGTCCTTGAACAGGCGAAGGCATGCCTGGAACACAGGGCCCTTGCCTCGGGATCCCCCACAGAATGGCAGAACACCCCTGCCACCTTCAAGAGCCCTCAGGCACACCCTGAACTTGAAGGGCTGCTGCAACCAGCACCGGGCTCCCGATCTCCAACAACCTTGCCTTCTGACCAGAGCACATAGACTCGATGGGGGCCGGCCTCTCACCCATGGGAGTGATGGCCCCAGAGTCGTGGAGACCCCGCCAGCTCCTAGCACACCTGATGTGCCCTTGACAGCCAGAGCCCATGCCACTGGGGACAACGGTACCTCGCACATGAAGGCCTTTGTCTCCGCCCTACACATGGCTACAGGGAAGATGCAGCCTGCCTTCTTCTCAAAGGCACTAAAGGACTTCAAGGCCAGGTGCCTCTTCCAGCCAACTAAGCCAAATTCCTATCCAGAGACGCGTGGGAAAGCTGACTATGGGAAGTGGTGGTCTTCAGACACCATGACCGGGAGTCGAACTCCTCGGACACCAGCCTACAGTCCCGGCCTGGTCCAGGCAGCTCCACGGCCCACCGCATCTACAGCCCTGACCCCCGAAGAAACGCTCAAACGCTCGAGCCCTTGTGCAAAGTTCCCATCTCCTGCCCGCAGGGCGACTCACTCCGACAGCAAACCTCAGACGCGATGCCCACACGGGGCACACTGAGCACCAGGGAAGACAGTCAGCAACCATGGCGGTGGCGACGAACTCCACCGCATGCCAGGTGACCGCACGCCTCTTCTCCTACATAGCAACACCACCAAGGACCTCACAGAGATACAAGGTGCCAACCAAGAGGACGAGACACACACTTCAAACAGAAGCCCACTGCCGCGCAAGCAGACCAGGAACCCTGCCCAGGGAGCAAGTGGCTTTCCACGGCAACACACCTGGCACCACAACCACTGCCCCATCTCAGCCACACCTCCGGGCTTCCTCCCGTAAACTGAGGGCCCTGCAAAAGGCCTCGGGGCCACCAAGGACGGCCATGTCGTGCCCTCCGGGAGATACACTTTCGCCTTGCCAACTCCCTGACCAGGGGCCAAAGGGAAGCTTCGCAGATTTCACCTTTCCTTAAGCTGGCCGGCCCCACTACTGAGCACGTAGATCTCTTCGAGGCGCCTGTAAGACATTCTTTGGTGTCATTCCTCTGGCATGGGGCCCCCACGGCTACACCAAAGGCACCAGCGCAGCGCGTCCACAGGGACCGCCAAAGCCCTCTTCTCCGTAGCCAGCCACAGGCAGCCCTTCAGGGACTAGAGATCTCCTTGAGAAGCCGAGGACAGCGCCTGCAGCACCATGATGACAGCCCGTCCAAGAAGTCACACTGCCCCGGGCCTCGCCATGCCCATACCGTCCTGTCTAGGCCATCGGCCATCTCACAGGATTCAATGTAGCACTCAGTCCTCGGCACAGTCCACAGTATCCCGATCGGCGCCACCACTGTGCCAGCAGTTGCAGTCGAGGACCCGCCAAGTGAACCACCGAGGCCTAATTCCTCAACCCCTCCCACCGCCACCTAACAATCCCGCCTCCCGGTCCCCACCGCCCTGACCCCGATCCCACCCCGTCTGCCACTCAAGAACCTCACCGAGCCAAGTGAGGAAGCGACAGGTGCCTGGCCTCCGGCTCAACTCAGAAACCACCCAAGCTTCCTCTCTTTGGCTTTGAAAAGCACCCTGCTCCCACAAGGGCCCCTTCCAATATGGGAACCCGGCAAAAACACACCTCTCCAAGCCTCGAGCTCACTGGGTCTAGGCCAGCACATGCTCCGACTCATACCACCAGCAGGCAGCCTGGCGGCCTCGCCATCCCTCACTGCACAGTCACCAAGCACCTCGCAGTCGTGGATGAGCCAGCCAATGCGTGGACACGGGCCGACCCTCAGCCGCGAGCCTCTCCAATACTGCCGCCCTGTGTGCTGTTTGCATGCGTGTCCACAAGGGGAAGCTGGCCCTCACCCCTGACTATCCCCTAACCCCAGGGGAGGCAACGTGCTGGACCTCAGGTTCGATGAGGAGACGGTAGTGAGTGCTCACTCATTTTGTTCAGATTTTCCAAGGAATGCATACGAGGGGGTCATCATCGATCCGAGCACGTGCTGGGACGCCGCAAGAACCCAACAGCACAGGCTGGGCGGCTGCGAGGAGGAGCCAGTGACCTCGACATCATCCAACAGCATGGAGAATCCACAGCCCCCAGGCCACTCAGCAAGAGAAACAGTCCATCCACTCTGGAGGTCCTCGGCGGGTCCGAGGAACCCCTGGTATGCAATGAATGACACGTGTTGGGCCAGGGGAATGCGTACCATCCGTAGTGATCCCTGGCCAAGCTCAGCACCCTGGGCCCGTCGCACTTCTTCCGGGATTTCCTCGCACATCCAGTCTTCACACCACGCCAAGAAGGTCTGCCCATCTCAGCCGACGGCCAGCCGTGCCTGGCGACTGCACCTGAGAAGTGGGCAGCAATCACAGGCATGCTTTAGAACGCCACCCAGGTACTCAGAGAACAAGACCCAGGCCAACGGTACCCTGGGGGTGGGTAACGTTACCCTGCACCTGCTTCCCAAGGACCTTTGTCCCTTGGAGAAGACTCAATGCGGGCATGACAGACAACTCTTCAAAGGTACGCACGTACCAGTGCTTGTGTGCGTCAGGAGGTAAGTGAGTGGGCACCGGAGTGTGTTAGTCTCTGCGCAAAAGGGCGTCTAAGCGGCTTTCTGCGTGGGGCCCTGTAGGTGTGCCTGGGTCTCTGATTGTCTGTGTGCCCCTCTGCAAAGTCCTTGAACAGGCGAAGGCATGCCTGGAACACAGGGCCCTTGCCTCGGGATCCCCCACAGAATGGCAGAACACCCCTGCCACCTTCAAGAGCCCTCAGGCACACCCTGAACTTGAAGGGCTGCTGCAACCAGCACCGGGCTCCCGATCTCCAACAACCTTGCCTTCTGACCAGAGCACATAGACTCGATGGGGGCCGGCCTCTCACCCATGGGAGTGATGGCCCCAGAGTCGTGGAGACCCCGCCAGCTCCTAGCACACCTGATGTGCCCTTGACAGCCAGAGCCCATGCCACTGGGGACAACGGTACCTCGCACATGAAGGCCTTTGTCTCCGCCCTACACATGGCTACAGGGAAGATGCAGCCTGCCTTCTTCTCAAAGGCACTAAAGGACTTCAAGGCCAGGTGCCTCTTCCAGCCAACTAAGCCAAATTCCTATCCAGAGACGCGTGGGAAAGCTGACTATGGGAAGTGGTGGTCTTCAGACACCATGACTGGCAGTCGAACTCCTCGGACACCAGCCTACACTCCCGGCCAGGTCCAGGCAGCTCCACGGCCCACCGCATCTACAGCCCTGACCCCCGAAGAAACGCTCAAACGCTCGAGCCCTTGTGCAAAGTTCCCATCTCCTGCCCGCAGGGCGACTCACTCCGACAGCAAACCTCAGACGCGATGCCCACACGGGGCACACTGAGCACCAGGGAAGACAGTCAGCAACCATGGCGGTGGCGACGAACTCCACCGCATGCCAGGTGACCGCACGCCTCTTCTCCTACATAGCAACACCACCAAGGACCTCACAAAGACACAAGGAGCCAACCAAGAGGACGAGACACACACTTCAAACAGAAGCCCACTGCCGCGCAAGCAGACCAGGAACCCTGCCCAGGGAGCAAGTGGCTGTCCACGGCAACACACCTGGCACCACAACCACTGCCCCATCTCAGCCACACCTCCGGGCTTCCTCCCGTAAACTGAGGGCCCTGCAAAAGGCCTCGGGGCCACCAAGGACGGCCATGTCGTGCCCTCCAGGAGATACACTTTCGCCTTGCCAACTCCCTGACCAGGGGCCAAAGGGAAGCTTCGCAGATTTCACCTTTCCTTAAGCTGGCCGGCCCCACTACTGAGCACGTAGATCTCTTCGAGGCGCCTGGAAGACATTCTTTGGTGTCATTCCTCTGGCATGGGGCCCCCACGGCTACACCAAAGGCACCAGCGCAGCGCGTCCACAGGGACCGCCAAAGCCCTCTTCTCCGTAGCCAGCCACAGGCAGCCCTTCAGGGACTAGAGATCTCCTTGAGAAGCCGAGGACAGCGCCTGCAGCACCATGATGACAGCCCGTCCAAGAAGTCACACTGCCCCGGGCCTCGCCATGCCCATACCGTCCTGTCTAGGCCATCGGCCATCTCACAGGATTCAATGTAGCACTCAGTCCTCGGCACAGTCCACAGTATCCCGATCGGCGCCACCACTGTGCCAGCAGTTGCAGTCGAGGACCTGCCAAGG
Organism: Hippopotamus amphibius kiboko; assembly: GCF_030028045.1. NCBI lineage: Eukaryota > Metazoa > Chordata > Mammalia > Artiodactyla > Hippopotamidae > Hippopotamus > Hippopotamus amphibius. The sequence goes on along the minus strand of NC_080187.1, from coordinate 220,919,741 downwards.
GAACCACCGAGGCCTAATTCCTCAACCCCTCCCACCGCCACCTAACAATCCCGCCTCCCGGTCCCCACCGCCCTGACCCCGATCCCACCCCGTCTGCCACTCAAGAACCGCACCGAGCCAAGTGAGGAAGCGACAGGTGCCTGGCCTCCGGCTCAACTCAGAAACCACCCAAGCTTCCTCTCTTTGGCTTTGAAAAGCACCCTGCTCCCACAAGGGCCCCTTCCAATATGGGAACCCGGCAAAAACACACCTCTCCAAGCCTCGAGCTCACTGGGTCTAGGCCAGCACATGCTCCGACTCATACCACCAGCAGGCAGCCTGGCGGCCTCGCCATCCCTCACTGCACCGTCACCAAGCACCTCGCAGTCCTGGATGAGCCAGCCAATGCGTGGACACGGGCCGACCCTCAGCCGCGAGCCTCTCCAATACTGCCGCCCTGTGTGCTGTTTGCATGCGTGTCCACAAGGGGAAGCTGGCCCTCACCCCTGACTATCCCCTAACCCCAGGGGAGGCAACGTGCTGGACCTCAGGTTCGATGAGGAGACGGTAGTGAGTGCTCACTCATTTTGTTCAGATTTTCCAAGGAATGCATATGAGGGGGTCATCATCGATCCGAGCACGTGCTGGGACGCCGCAAGAACCCAACAGCACAGGCTGGGTGGCTGCGAGGAGGAGCCAGTGACCTCGACATCATCCAACAGCATGGAGAATCCACAGCCCCCAGGCCACTCAGCAAGAGAAACAGTCCATCCACTCTGGAGCTCCTCGGCGGGTCCGAGGAACCCCTGGTATGCAATGAATGACACGTGTTGGGCCAGGGGAATGCGTACCATCCGTAGTGATCCCTGGCCAAGCTCAGCACCCTGGGCCCGTCGCACTTCTTCCGGGATTTCCTCGCACATCCAGTCTTCACACCACGCCAAGAAGGTCTGCCCATCTCAGCCGACGGCCAGCCGTGCCTGGCGACTGCACCTGAGAAGTGGGCAGCAATCACAGCCATGCTTTAGAACGCCACCCAGGTACTCAGAGAACAAGACCCAGGCCAACGGTACCCTGGGGGTGGGTAACGTTACCCTGCACCTGCTTCCCAAGGACCTTTGTCCCTTGGAGAAGACTCAATGTGGGCATGACAGACAACTCTTCAAAGGTACGCACGTACCAGTGCTTGTGTGCGTCAGGAGGTAAGTGAGTGGGCACCGGAGTGTGTTAGTCTCTGCGCAAAAGGGCGTGTAAGCGGCTTTCTGCGTGGGGCCCTGTAGGTGTGCCTGGGTCTCTGATTGTCTGTGTGCCCCTCTGCAAAGTCCTTGAACAGGCGAAGGCATGCCTGGAACACAGGGCCCTTGCCTCGGGATCCCCCACAGAATGCAGAACACCCCTGCCACCTTCAAGAGCCCTCAGGCACACCCTGAACTTGAAGGGCTGCTGCAACCAGCACCGGGCTCCCGATCTCCAACAACCTTGCCTTCTGACCAGAGCACATAGACTCGATGGGGGCCGGCCTCTCACCCATGGGAGTGATGGCCCCAGAGTCGTGGAGACCCCGCCAGCTCCTAGCACACCTGATGTGCCCTTGACAGCCAGAGCCCATGCCACTGGGGACAACGGTACCTCGCACATGAAGGCCTTTGTCTTCGCCCTACACATGGCTACAGGGAAGATGCAGCCTGCCTTCTTCTCAAAGGCACTAAAGGACTTCAAGGCCAGGTGCCTCTTCCAGACAACTAAGCCAAATTCCTATCCAGAGACGCGTGGGAAAGCTGACTATGGGAAGTGGTGGTCTTCAGACACCATGACCGGGAGTCGAACTCCTCGGACACCAGCCTACAGTCCCGGCCAGGTCCAGGCAGCTCCACGGCCCACCGCATCTACAGCCCTGACCCCCGAAGAAACGCTCAAACGCTCCAGCCCTTGTGCAAAGTTCCCATCTCCTGCCCGCAGGGCGACTCACTCTGACAGCAAACCTCAGACGCGATGCCCACACGGGGCACACTGAGCACCAGGGAAGACAGTCAGCAACCATGGCAGTGGCGACGAAGTCCACCGCATGCCAGGTGACCGCACGCCTCTTCTCCTACATAGCAACACCACCAAGGACCTCACAGAGATACAAGGTGCCAACCAAGAGGACGAGACACACACTTCAAACAGAAGCCCACTGCCGCACAAGCAGACCAGGAACCCTGCCCAGGGAGCAAGTGGCTGTCCACGGCAACACACCTGGCACCACAACCACTGCCCCATCTCAGCCACACCTCCGGGCTTCCTCCCGTAAACTGAGGGCCCTGCAAAAGGCCTCGGGGCCACCAAGGATGGCCATGTCGTGCCCTCCGGGAGATACACTTTCGCCTTGCCAACTCCCTAACCAGGGGCCAAAGGGAAGCTTCGCAGATTTCACCTTTCCTTAAGCTGGCCGGCCCCACTACTGAGCACGTAGATCTCTTCGAGGCGCCTGTAAGACATTCTTTGGTGTCATTCCTCTGGCATGGGGCCCCCACGGCTACACCAAAGGCACCAGCGCAGCGCGTCCACAGGGACCGCCAAAGCCCTCTTCTCCGTAGCCAGCCACAGGCAGCCCTTCAGGGACTAGAGATCTCCTTGAGAAGCCGAGGACAGCGCCTGCAGCACCATGATGACAGCTCGTCCAAGAAGTCACACTGCCCCGGGCCTCGCCGTGCCCGTACCGTCCTGTCTAGGCCATCGGCCGTCTCACAGGATTCAATGTAGCACTCAGTCCTCGGCACAGTCCACAGTATCCCGATCGGCGCCACCACTGTGCCAGCAGTTGCAGTCGAGGACCTGCCAAGGGAACCACCGAGGCCTAATTCCTCAACCCCTCCCACCGCCACCTAACAATCCCGCCTCCCGGTCCCCACCGCCCTGACCCCGATCCCACCCCGTCTGCCACTCAAGAACCTCACCGAGCCAAGTGAGGAAGCGACAGGTGCCTGGCCTCGGGCTCAACTCAGAAACCACCCAAGCTTCCTCTCTTTGGCTTTGAAAAGCACCCTGCTCCCACAAGGGCCCCTTCCAATATGGGAACCCGGCAAAAACACACCTCTCCAAGCCTCGAGCTCACTGGGTCTAGGCCAGCACATGCAACGACTCATACCACCAGCAGGCAGCCTGGCGGCCTCGCCATCCCTCACTGCACAGTCACCAGGCACCTCGCAGTCCTGGATGAGCCAGCCAATGCGTGGACACGGGCCGACCCTCAGCCGCGAGCCTCTCCAATACTGCCGCCCTGTGTGCTGTTTGCATGCGTGTCCACAAGGGGAAGCTGGCCCTCACCCCTGACTATCCCCTAACCCCAGGGGAGGCAACGTGCTGGACCTCAGGTTCGATGAGGAGACGGTAGTGAGTGCTCACTCATTTTGTTCAGATTTTCCAAGGAATGCATACGAGGGGGTCATCATCGATCCGAGCACGTGCTGGGACGCCGCAAGAACCCAACAGCACAGGCTGGGCGGCTGCGAGGAGGAGCCAGTGACCTCGACATCATCCAACAGCATGGAGAATCCACAGCCCCCAGGCCACTCAGCAAGAGAAACAGTCCATCCACTCTGGAGCTCCTCGGCGGGTCCGAGGAAACCCTGGTATGCAATGAATGACACGTGTTGGGCCAGGGGAATGCATACCATCCGTAGTGATCCCTGGCCAAGCTCAGCACCCTGGGCCCGTCGCACTTCTTCCGGGATTTCCTCGCACATCCAGTCTTCACACCACGCCAAGAAGGTCTGCCCATCTCAGCCGACGGCCAGCCGTGCCTGGCGACTGCACCTGAGAAGTGGGCAGCAATCACAGGCATGCTTTAGAACGCCACCCAGGTACTCAGAGAACAAGACCCAGGCCAACGGTACCCTGCGGGTGGGTAACGTTACCCTGCACCTGCTTCCCAAGGACCTTTGTCCCTTGGAGAAGACTCAATGCGGGCATGACAGACAACTCTTCAAAGGTACGCACGTACCAGTGCTTGTGTGCGTCAGGAGGTAAGTGAGTGGGCACCGGAGTGTGTTAGTCTCTGCGCAAAAGGGCGTCTAAGCGGCTTTCTGCGTGGGGCCCTGTAGGTGTGCCTGGGTCTCTGATTGTCTGTGTGCCCCTCTGCAAAGTCCTTGAACAGGCGAAGGCATGCCTGGAACACAGGGCCCTTGCCTCGGGATCCCCCACAGAATGGCAGAACACCCCTGCCACCTTCAAGAGCCCTCAGGCACACCCTGAACTTGAAGGGCTGCTGCAACCAGCACCGGGCTCCCGATCTCCAACAACCTTGCCTTCTGACCAGAGCACATAGACTCGATGGGGGCCGGCCTCTCACCCATGGGAGTGATGGCCCCAGAGTCGTGGAGACCCCGCCAGCTCCTAGCACACCTGATGTGCCCTTGACAGCCAGAGCCCATGCCACTGGGGACAACGGTACCTCGCACATGAAGGCCTTTGTCTCCGCCCTACACATGGCTACAGGGAAGATGCAGCCTGCCTTCTTCTCAAAGGCACTAAAGGACTTCAAGGCCAGGTGCCTCTTCCAGCCAACTAAGCCAAATTCCTATCCAGAGACGCGTGGGAAAGCTGACTATGGGAAGTGGTGGTCTTCAGACACCATGACCGGGAGTCGAACTCCTCGGACACCAGCCTACAGTCCCGGCCAGGTCCAGGCAGCTCCACGGCCCACCGCATCTACAGCCCTGACCCCCGAAGAAACGCTCAAACGCTCGAGCCCTTGTGCAAAGTTCCCATCTCCTGCCCGCAGGGCGACTCACTCCGACAGCAAACCTCAGACGCGATGCCCACACGGGGCACACTGAGCACCAGGGAAGACAGTCAGCAACCATGGCGGTGGCGACGAAGTCCACCGCATGCCAGGTGACCGCACGCCTCTTCTCCTACATAGCAACACCACCAAGGACCTCACAGAGATACAAGGTGCCAACCAAGAGGACGAGACACACACTTCAAACAGAAGCCCACTGCCGCGCAAGCAGACCAGGAACCCTGCCCAGGGAGCAAGTGGCTGTCCACGGCAACACACCTGGCACCACAACCACTGCCCCATCTCAGCCACACCTCCGGGCTTCCTCCCGTAAACTGAGGGCCCTGCAAAAGGCCTCAGGGCCACCAAGGACGGCCATGTCGTGCCCTCCGGGAGATACACTTTCGCCTTGCCAACTCCCTGACCAGGGGCCAAAGGGAAGCTTCGCAGATTTCACCTTTCCTTGAGCTGGCCGGCCCCACTACTGAGCACGTAGATCTCTTCGAGGCGCCTGTAAGACATTCTTTGGTGTCATTCCTCTGGCATGGGGCCCCCAGGGCTACACCAAAGGCACCAGCGCAGCGCGTCCACAGGGACCGCCAAAGCCCTCTTCTCCGTAGCCAGCCACAGGCAGCCCTTCAGGGACTAGAGATCTCCTTGAGAAGCCGAGGACAGCGCCTGCAGCACCATGATGACAGCCCGTCCAAGAAGTCACACTGCACCCGGCCTCGCCGTGCCCATACCGTCCTGTCTAGGCCATCGGCCATCTCACAGGATTCAATGTAGCACTCAGTCCTCGGCACAGTCCACAGTATCCCGATCGGCGCCACCACTGTGCCAGCAGTTGCAGTCGAGGACCTGCCAAGGGAACCACCGAGGCCTAATTCCTCAACCCCTCCCACCGCCACCTAACAATCCCGCCTCCCGGTCCCCACCGCCCTGACCCCGATCCCACCCCGTCTGCCACTCAAGAACCTCACCGAGCCAAGTGAGGAAGCGACAGGTGCCTGGCCTCTGGCTCAACTCAGAAACCACCCAAGCTTCCTCTCTTTGGCTTTGAAAAGCACCCTGCTCCCACAAGGGCCCCGTCCAATATGGGAACCAGGCAAAAACACACCTCTCCAAGCCTCGAGCTCACTGGGTCTAGGCCAGCACATGCTCCGACTCATACCACCAGCAGGCAGCCTGGCGGCCTCGCCATCCCTCACTGCACCGTCACCAAGCACCTCGCAGTCCTGGATGAGCCAGCCAATGCATGGACACGGGCCGACCCTCAGCCGCGAGCCTCTCCAATACTGCCGCCCTGTGTGCTGTTTGCATGCGTGTCCACAAGGGGAAGCTGGCCCTCACCCCTGACTATCCCCTAACCCCAGGGGAGGCAACGTGCAGGACCTCAGGTTCGATGAGGAGACGGTAGTGAGTGCTCACTCATTTTGTTCAGATTTTCCAAGGAATGCATATGAGGGGGTCATCATCGATCCGAGCACGTGCTGGGACGCCGCAAGAACCCAACAGCACAGGCTGGGCGGCTGCGAGGAGGAGCCAGTGACCTCGACATCATCCAACAGCATGGAGAATCCACAGCCCCCAGGCCACTCAGCAAGAGAAACAGTCCATCCACTCTGGAGCTCCTCGGCGGGTCCGAGGAACCCCTGGTATGCAATGAATGACACGTGTTGGGCCAGGGGAATGCGTACCATCCGTAGTGATCCCCGGCCAAGCTCAGCACCCTGGGCCCGTCGCACTTCTTCCGGTATTTCCTCGCACATCCAGTCTTCACACCACGCCAAGAAGGTCTGCCCATCTCAGCCGACGGCCAGCCGTGCCTGGCGACTGCACCTGAGAAGTGGGCAGCAATCACAGCCATGCTTTAGAACGCCACCCAGTTACTCAGAGAACAAGACCCAGGCCAACGGTACCCTGGGGGTGGGTAACGTTACCCTGCACCTGCTTCCCAAGGACCTTTGTCCCTTGGAGAAGAGTCAATGCGGGTATGACAGACAACTGCACGAAGGTATGCAGGTTCTAGTGCTTGTGTGAGTCATGGGGTAAGTGTATGGGCACCTGATTGTGTTAGTCTGTGTGCACAAGTGCGCATAAGCGGCTTTCTGCGTGGGCCCCTGTAGGTGCGCCTTGGTCTCTGAATGTCCATGTGTCCCTCTGCAAAGTCCTCGAACAGGAGAAAGCACACCTGGAACACAGGGCCCTTGCCTCGGGAACCCCACAGAATGGCACAACCCCCCTGCCACCTTCAAGAGCCCTCAGGCAAACCCTGACTCTGAGGGGCTGCTGCAAACGGCTACAGGCTCCCTATCCCCAACAGCCATGCCTTTTGATCAGCGCACACAGACTCGACGGGTGCCGGCATCCCGCCCATTGTAGTGAAGTCCCCAGAGACGTGGAGACCCTGACAGCTCTTAGCACAGCTGATGTGCCTTTGGCAGCCAGTCCCCATGCCACCGGGAACAACGGTACCTCGCACATGAAGGCTGGTGTCACCACCCTACACATGGCTACAGGGAAGATGCAGCCTGTCTTCCTCTCAAAGGGGCCAAAGTACTTCAAAGCCAGGGCCCTATCTAGCCAACTAAGCCAAATCCTTTCCAGAGACGTGCGGAAGCCCGATGTCAGGTGTGGTGGTCTATAGACACCATGACCGGGAGTCAAACTCCTCGGACAGCAGCCGACCGTTCCGGCCAGGTCCTGGCAGCTCCACATCCCACAGGATTTGGCGCCCTGACCCCCAATGAAACGCTCAAATGCTCGACCGCTTGTCCAAAGTTCCCATCTCCTGCCCGCAGGGCGACATGTATAGACAGCAAGCCTCAGACGCTATGCCCACATGGGGGACCCTGAGCACCAGGGAAGACAGTCAGCAACCATGGCGGTGGTGACGAAGTCCACCACATGCCAGGTGACCGCATGCCTCTTCTCCTACATAGCAACACCATCAAGGACCTCACAGAGATACAAGGTGCCAACCAAGAGGACGAGACAAACACTTCAAACAGAAGCCCACTGCTGTGCAAGCAGACCAGGAACCCTGCCCAGGGAGCAAGTGGCTGTCCACAGCAACATACCTGGCACCACAACCACTGCCCCATCTCAGCCACACCTCCGGGATTCCTCCCATAAACTGCGGGCCCTGAGAAAGGCCTCAGGGCCACTAAGGACGGCCATGTCACGACCTCCGGGAGATACACTTTCACCTTGCCAATTCCCTGACCAGGGGCCAAAGGGCATCTTAGCACAACTCACCTTCCCCTAGGCTGTCCAGCCCCACTACTGAGGACGTAGATCTCTTCAAGGCGCCTGTTAGACAATCTTTGGGCATCATTCCTCCAGCATGAGGCCCCCAAGAGCTACACCAAAATCACCAACGCAGTGCATCAACATGGAACGCCAGAGCTCTCTTCTCCGAAGGCAGCCGCAGGCAGCCCTTCAGGGACCAGAGGCCTCCTTGGGTAGCCCAGGACAGCTCCTGCAGCACAATGATGACAGCCTGTCCCATAAAGTCACACTGCACCTGGCCTCGCTGTGCCCATCCCTTCCTATCCAGGCCATTGGCCATCCCACAGGATTCAATGTAGCACTCGGTCCTTGGCACGTCCCACAGTGTCCCGCTCCTCGCCACCACTGTGCCAGGAGTTGCAATTGAGGAGCTGCCAAGGGCACCACCGAGACCTAATTCCTCAGGCCCCTCCACCGCCGCCTCACAATCTCGCCTCCTGGCCCCCGCTGCCCTGACCCTGATCCCATCCCGTCTGCCACTCAGGAACCTCACCGAGCCAAGAGGCAACAAGAGGAAGTGACACATGCCTGGCCTCAGACTCTACTCAGAAGCCACCCAAGCTTCTTCTCTTTGGCTTTGAAAAACACCCTGGCCCCGTGAGGGTCCCACCCAATACGGGGACCGGGCCAAAACACACCTCTCCAAGCCTCAAGCTCACTGGGTCTAGGCCAGCACATGCTCCGACTCATACCACCAGCAGGCAGCCTGGCGGCCTCGCCATCCCTCACTGCACCGTCACCAAGCACCTCGCAGTCGTGGATGAGACAGCCAATGCGAGGACACGGGCCGACCCTCAGCCGCGAGCCTCTCCAATACTGCCGCCCTGTGTGCTGTTTGCATGCGTGTCCACAAGGGGAAGCTGGCCCTCACCCCTGACTATCCCCTAACCCCAGGGGAGGCAACGTGCTGGACCTCAGGTTCGATGAGGAGACGGTAGTGAGTGCTCACTCATTTTGTTCAGATTTTCCAAGGAATGCATATGAGGGGGTCATCATCGATCCGAGCACGTGCTGGGACGCCGCAAGAACCCAACAGCACAGGCTGGGCGGCTGCGAGGAGGAGCCAGTGACCTCGACATCATCCAACAGCATGGAGAATCCACAGCCCCCAGGCCACTCAGCAAGAGAAACAGTCCATCCACTCTGGAGCTCCTCGGCGGGTCCGAGGATCCCCTGGTATGCAATGAATGACAGGTCTTGGGCCAGGGGAATGCGTACCGTCCGCAGCGATCCACGGGCAGGCTCAGCTCCCTGGGCCCGCCCCAGTTCTTCCAGGACTCCCTCACACCTCCAGTCTTCAGACCATGCCAAAAAGGTCTGCTCATCTCAGTCTATGGCCAGCCGTGTCTGGCAACTGCACCTGAGAAGTAGACAGAAATCACAGACATGATTTAGAATTGCACCCAGTTCCTCAGAGATCAAGATCCATGCCAGTGGGGTTAATCCTTCACCTGCTTCCGAAGTACCTCTGTCCTTCATCAGGACTCAATGCAGGTCTGACAGCACAAGCGTAACAAAACAGGCACGTACATTTTGCTTTATTTTTATTTGTGTTTTTGCATTTTTTGTGTGTTTGTAGTGTTAATGTGTCTTCTACACGTTTACATGTCCTGTGCTTCGTAAAGTGGAATGAATTCCCATGCACACTAGGATGGGTGCTCATGGTAGGCCCGTATATCTAAGTCAAAATCTCCCTATTTTTTTCTACACTTTTTTGTTTTTATTCTTCTTGTCCATGCTACATCCTCCCATGAACAAGTCTTACTGCCCTTTGCAACCCCTAATTTCTACCTCTCTCCTGATACTACTGGACTTTTAAAATTCCTTAATGTATCTCCCTCACAGAGTTCCATTTATAAAATTTTATCGCTTTTCGTGAACATAAGCCCTTGTTGAAATAATCTCAAATATCATGTGCTCGTTTTCCAGGTATTTTAAAGAGCATATTCATAAACCTTTCATTTTTTATCAATCACCATATGTGAAGCTACATAGTATATATTCCATTTCATGTTATTCATAAAACGTAAACTATCCTTTTCACAGAATGCAGACAGAATAACAATAAAATTTCTCTTTAATAAAAAGATAAATAAAAAATTTGCATACACTTCTCATTCAGTAGTACTGTATTTTGTGATGTAAGAATATAATTTTATAGATAAACTGCAAGCACTAGAACCATGGTAGGTTATATTCAAATTATATTTATGATAAAAATTTTTCTTCCATAGCCTATAATCAACTCTTTCAACTGAAGAGTGAAACAAATAACTCAATTAAAAAGTTTTCAAATTATTTTAAGACATTTCTGAAAATAAGATATGTAAGTGATTATAATCCTTTCAAGATACCACAAACTTTATTACACACTGGCAAAATCAAAAAGGAAATGAGAAGTGACAGCACCAAAACTGTTACATGAGGAACTCCAACACCTGTCCCTTCAAAAAGAGTAATAAAAAAGTGGCATATGCTTGCATTATCAACTTTTTGCAAATCTACAAATTCACCAAGAATTAGCTACCACTAGGTTCTCTTAATCAAGAAACATAGCTCAATGTCTAAAATCTGGAAACTTTGAGCTATTTAACTAAAACCAGTCCCATGTCTTATTCCCCACTCAGTGTTATTATTGAAAATAACAGCCACATTCCTCGTACTGGTAAAAGAAAGAGTCGGACTGACCTCATATCAAAGGATTATAATTTCTTCTTTTAATTTATGATTTATTTTGGCCCCCAAAACACTGGTTCAAAGACTTGCTTTCATTTCTTCTAATTCAGAACTCATTTTATCCTATAGTAGCTGGATTGGTAGTAATTTACATTGTTTGTCACTGCTGCCTAATGCAATGGATTACAGTTGTAACAAATAATAAATTAACCCAAAACCTTATGATGAAAGTTCAGGAATGAATTTTTTGTTTGTTTGGAGTAATGACTATCAGATAATTCCATGTGTTCCTCAGAATCTATAAGGGCAGCACAGATGTAGATACATGCTCATTTAGGGAAGACTTGAGAAGGTCTAAGGTCTCCTCTGTGGATGTACTTGAGGCTTGTGGCAAACAAAAAATGAGGCCAAGGGAAAGTTTAAAATGCCTGGCTAAGTGTGAAAGGCATATACTAACATACACAGAGAGAGTTCTGCAAAGACAGGGAATTTTTTTGTTTTCAAGGTTTTTTAAGGAAATTTTTGTCCAATTTTTCACTGACCCCTAGTCTAATGAACCAGAGTCTTCAGTGAACACATACCAGAAACAACTTCAATAACAGAAAGAAACAACAAATACAGGGAAGGCAAATGATCTGATTTGCAGTGTTGCCACATCATGATATTCATAATGTCCAATTTTCAACATAAATGTACCAGGCATTCAAAGAAACAATAAAGTATATCCCACACACACAGACAAAAAATAAGAACAAGTAATAGACTCTCCCTGAAAAGCCAATACTTTGGACTCAAAGACAAATATTTTAAATCAGTTACTTTATGTATGTTGAAAGAGCTAATGGAAAACATATTTAAGAACTAGCCGAACCCCACAAACACTGTATCATGAAATAGGTATATTAATAAAGAGAAAGTTTTCAAACAAAATCAAGTAGAAATTCTGGAGTTGAAAAGTACAATAGCAAAGGTTTAAAAACTCACAAAAAGGGATCCAAGACAAATTTGAGCTGACAAAAAAAAAATAAAACTAACTTGAAGATGTCAATCGAAATTATACAGTTATAGGAAGAGAACATTTATTTTTAATGAACATAGCCTAAAAGTCACATAAGGCTACCATCCAGCATACCAACATATGCATACTGAGAGTCACAAAAGAAGAAAAGAAGGAACAGAAAGTATATTACAAGTAATAATGGACAAAACTGCCCAAAGTTGATGAAAAATAATAAACTACCTATACAAGCAATCTAGCGAACTCTATGTAGGATAAATTGAAACCGATTCATACCAAGACACATCATTATGAAACTGTTCAAATAGAAATACAAAGAGAGAACCTTTAAAGCAGCAATCGAGAAGGGACTCATCACATAGACGTGAACTTCAATAAAATAAGTGATTTTTCATCACACAACATGGGGTCAGAAGGCAGTAAGATAACACTTTCAAAGTGCTGAAACAAAAAGACATTCAACTAGGAATTCTTGATCTGACAATAATGCCCTACAAAAATGAAGGAAAGATTAAGACATTCTCAGAGCAACAAAAACTGAGAATGTTCTTTGACAGCAGACTTGCCCTACAACAAATGTCAAAGGGAGTGAAGCAGAAATGAATGAACAATATAAAATAATCTGAATCCACATGAAGAAATAAATAACATCGGTAAAGGCAACTACATATGCAAATACAAAAGCCAGCATTAATGTATTTTTCACTCATCTCTTTTCCTATTATATGCTTGAATAACTGCATAAAACAAAAATTATCAGTTTGTGGGGATGAGTACATAAGTATAGACATAATTTGTGACAATGACAACATACAGGGGAAATGGAGCAATATGGAAGCAAAGATTTTAAATACCATTGAAATTAAATTGGTATTAATCAGAATGTTTGTTATAAATTAAGAAGTTAATTGTTTCCCCTAGGGCAACCAGTAAGAAAATAGCTTAAAAATATATAGTAAAAACAACAAGGAAATAAAGAATTTTAAATAGTATACTCAATAGTATCTACCTAATATAAAAAAAGCAATAGTGAAGACCAAAAAATATGACACACAGAAAAAAAAAATGAATAGCAAAATGGCATTAGTCTTCCTTTATTAGTAATTGCATTAAACAGAAATAGTTTAAGATGTGTAAGTGAAAGGCAGAGATTGGCAAAATGGATTTAAAAACATGATCCAATTATTTGTTATCTGCAAGAGAGGCACTTCAGATTCAAAGACACCAACTGGTTTAAATTAAAGCATGAAATAAATATTTCATATAAATTGTAACCAAAACAGAGCTAGAGTGACTATACTAATATCAGACAAAATTTGTTTTCAAGCAAAAATTGTTTCATGGGTCAATTAAACTGATGAAAGAGTCAATCGATTAAGAAGATACAGCAATCATAAACACACCTAACAACAGAGTCCCAAAATACTTGAAGAAAAATTGCACAGATTTGAAGAGAGAAACAGACAACTCTGCAATATTTGGATACTTCGATGTCCTAATTTTAATAACCAATAGAACAATTAGAAAGAAGATCATTATGACAGTGGAGTGCCTGAACAACACCATAAACAAATTACATCTAATGGACTTAAGCAGAATACTCCACCTAAAAGCAGAAGATCACACATTTTTCTCAAGTGCATATTCTGAACATTCTCCAGAATAGACCAGATATAACACCCAAAATAAGTTTAAATAAATGTTAAAGCTTTGAAATCACACAAAGTATGTTCACTGATCACAATGGAATTAAATTAGAAATCAGTAACAGAAGGAATTTTAGAAGATTCACACATAAGTGGAGATTAAAAAACACATTCCTAACAAACAATGAAGCAAATAAGATTCTCTCATTCTCAAGGCAAATTATTAAATTGATATGAATAAATATTAACACACAATATTCCAAAACTTATGAGATGCCTAAAGCAGTACTCGAGGGGAAATTTTTATAGCTGTTAAAACTTACATTAAAAAAAGAAGAAAGATTTCAATCAATAATATAACCTTATACCTTAAGAAGCTGGAAAAAGAAGAGAAACCTAAACATTAAGCAAGAAAACTAAGATTAGCATAGAAAATAATAAAGATTAAAGATTGATCAATTGAATAAAAAATAAAAATCAATGAAACCAAAAACTGATTCTTTGAAAAATTCAACAAAATTCAGAAAGTTTTAGCTAAACTGACCAGAGGAAAAGAGAGAAGATTCAACTTACTAATGTCACAAATGGACACAGGGACAATTACTATTGATTTCAAAGAAATGAAAAGCATTATAAACAATACTATGAACAAGTATATACCAACAAATTAAACAATCTAGATGTAATGGACTAATTCTAAAAAACATAAAAACTTTCAAATGTAACTCAAGAAGAAATTGAAAATCCTGAGAGACCTTAAAATGGTCTGAATGTTTTCCCCCCGAAATACATATCTTAAAATCCCAACCCCCGAGGCTTTGCTTGTTGTCCGGAGGACGCAGGTGAGGAGGGCTGCCAGAGAAAGGATTTGGGTTTGTGCGTAAGAAGCCACAGTCCGAGGCTGGAACAGACCCAGTGAGCTGGCGACTTCCAGGAGGTGGTGAAGCAGGATCACCGTGGGGAAATGCGAGTAGAGAAAAAGATGGCGGCGAAGTAGAGAGACGTGGAGTGCATCCCTCTCCACAGATGCATTGGGAATGCACGGAAGGACACAGTCATTCCCACAGAGAACCAGCTGAACACCAGCAGACGGCCTCGGACACCGGAAAGGGCTGCGGAGAACCTGACATAGCCGACTGAATATTCGTCTAATCCAATACTTGGACATTAGTCTGAGGCTTGGACAGTCTTCTATAAACACCTCTATCACCAGGACAAGCAACCCCAAAAGCTTGGACAACCATGAGGAAACAAAGAAACACCATGCAGGCAAAGGAGCAGGAAAAAAACCCACAAGACCAAATAAATGAGGAGGAAATAGGAAAAATGCCTGAAAAAGAATTTAGAGTAATGATAGTAAAAATGATACAAAATCTCGATAACAAATTAGAGAAAGTACAAGAAACAGTTCATAAGAACTCAGAAAAACAAACAGCAATGGATAACAAAATAACTGAAATTAAAAATACTCTAGATGCTCTAACCAGCAGAATGACTGAGGCAGAAGAACGAATAAGTGAGTTGGAAGATAGAATGGAAGAAATAAACGCCACAGAGCAGGAAAAAGATAAAAAAATAAAAAGACTAGAAGACAGCCTCAGAGACCTCAGTGATAACCTTAAACGTACCAACATTCGAATTATAGGCATCCCAGAAGAAGAAGAAAACAAGAAAGGGTCTGTGAAAATATTTGAAGAGGTTCTAGTGGAAAAATTCCCCAACATGGGAAAGGAAATAATTAACCAAGTCCAAGAAGCACAGAGAGTCCCATACAGAATAAACCCAAGGAGAAATACACCAAGGCACATATTAATCAAACTAATGACAATTCAACACAAAGAAAAAATATTAAAAGCAGCAAGAGAAAAGCAACAAACAACATATAAGGGAAAACCCATCAGGATAACAGCTGACCTTTCTACAGAAACTCTGCAGACCAGAAGGGAATGGCAGGATATACTGAAAGTCCTGAAAGAGAGAAACCTACAGCCAAGAATACTTTACCCAGCAAGAATCTCATTCAGATTTGAGGGAGAAATCAAAAGCTTTCCAGACAAGCAAAAGTTAAGAGAATTCAGCACCACCAAACCAGCCTTACAACAAGTGCTAAAGGAACTTCTCTAAGTAGGAAACACAAGAAAAGGAAAACACCTACAAATACAAACCCAAAACAATTCAGAAAATGGTAATTGGAACACACATGTCAATAATCACTTTAAATGTAAATGGATTAAATGCTCCAACAAAAAGACACAGACTGGCTGAATGGATACAAAAACAAGACCCTTCTATATGCTGCCTACAAGAAACCCACTTCAGACCAAGGGATACATATAGACTGAAAGTGAAGGGATGGAAAAAGATATTCCATGCAAATGGAAGTCAAAAGAAAGCTGGAGTAGCAATACTCATATCAGACAAATTAGACTTGAAAGTAAAGACTATTAAAAGAGACAAGGAAGGACACTACATAATGATCAAGGGATCCATCCAAGAAGAACATATCACAATGGTAAATATCTATGCCCCCAATATAGGAGCACCTCAATACATAAGGCAAATGCTAACAGCTATAAAAGGGGACATCGACAGTAACACAATTATAGTGGGAGACTTGAACACCCCACTTACATCAATGGACAGATCATCCAAACAGAAAATAAATAAAGACACACAAGCTTTAAATGACACATTAGACCATCTCGACTTAATTGATATTTATAGGACATTCCATCCAAAAATGACAGACTACACTTTCTTCTCAAGTGCACACGGAACATTTTCCAGGATAGATCACATCTTGGGTCACAAATCAAACCTCAGCAAATTCAAGAAAATTGAAATCATATCAAGCATCTTCTCAGACCACAATGCCATGAGACTAGATATCAATTACAGGAAAAAAACTGCAAAAAATACAAACACATGGAGGCTAAACAATTCACTCTTAAACAACCAAGGAATCACTACAGAAATCAAAGAGGAAATCAAAAAGTATCTAGAAACAAATGACAACGAAAACACAACAACCCAAAACCTATGGGACGCAGCAAAAGCAGTTCTAAGAGGGAAGTTTATAGCAATACAGTCCTACCTTAAGAAACAAGAAAATGATCGAATAAACAACCTAACCTTACACCTCAAACAACTAGAGAAAGAAGAACAAAGAAACCCCAAAGTGAGCAGAAGGAAAGAAATCGTAAAGATCAGAGCAGAAATAAATGAAAAAGAAAGGAAAGAAACCATAAGAAAAATAAATAAAACTAAAAGCTGGTTCTTTGAGAAGATTAACAAAATTGATAAACCATTAGCCAGACTCATCAAGAAAAAAAGGGAGAAGATGCAAATCAACAGAATTAGAAATGAAAAAGGAGAAGTCACAACGGACACCTCAGAAATACAAAACATCATGAGAGACTACTACAAGCAACTATATGCCAATCAATTGGATAACCTGGAAGAAATGGATACATTCTTAGAAAAATACAATCTTCCAAGACTGAACCAGGAAGAAATAGAAACCATGAACAGACCAATCACAAGTACAGAAATTGAGGCAGTGATTAAAAATCTCCCAACACACAAAAGCCCAGGACCAGATGGATTCACAGGCGAATTCTATCAAACATTTCGAGAAGAGTTAACACCTATCCTTCTCAAACTCTTCCAAAATATTGCAGAAGGTGGAGCACTCCCAAACTCATTCTATGAGGCTACCATCACCCTGATACCAAAACCAGGCAAAGATGTCACAAAAAAAGAAAACTACAGACCAATATCACTGATGAATATAGATGCAAAAATCCTCAACAAAATACTAGCTAACAGACTGCAACAGCACATTAAAAAAATCATACACCACGATCAAGTGGGGTTTATCCCTGGGATGCAAGGATTCTTCAATATACGCAAATCAATCAACGTGATACATCATATCAACAAATTGAAGGATAAAAACCATATGATCATTTCAATAGATGCAGAAAAAGCTTTTGACAAAGTTCAACATCCATTTATGATAAAAGCTCTCCAGAAAATGGGCATAGAAGGAAATTACCTCAACATCATAAAAGCCATATATGACAAACCAAAAGCCAACATTGTTCTCAATGGAGAAAAACTGGAAGAATTCCCTCTAAGAACAGGAACAAGACAAGGGTGTCCACTCTCACCACTGTTATTCAACATAGTTTTGGAAGTGTTAGCCACAGCAATCAGAGAAGAAAAAGAAATTAAAGGAATCCAAATTGGAAAAGAAGAAGTAAAATTATCACTCTTTGCAGATGACATGATACTATATATAGAAAACCCTAAAGACTCTACCAGAAAACTGCTAGCACTCATTGATGAGTTTAGTAAAGTAGCAGGATACAAAATTAATGCACAGAAATCTCTTGCATTCCTATACACTAACAACGGAAGAGCAGAAAGAGAAATTAAGGAAACTCTCCCATTCACCATTGCAACCAAAAGAATCAAATACCTAGGAATAAACCTGCCTAAGGAGGCAAAAGATCTGTATGCAGAAAACTTTAAGACATTGATGAAAGAAATCAAAGATGACATAAACAGATGGAGGGATATACCATGTTCCTGGATTGGAAGAATCAACATCGTGAAAATGACTGTACTACCCAAAGCAATTTACAGATTTAATGCAATCCCGATCAGATTACCAATGGCATTTTTCACAGAACTAGAGCAAGAAATCTTACAATTTGTATGGAAACGCAAAAGACCCCGAATAGCCAAAGCAATCTTGAGAAGGAAAAATGGAGTTGGTGGAATCAGGCTTCCTGACTTCAAACTATACTACAAGGCCATAGTGATCAAGACAGTATGGTACTGGCACAAAAATAGAAAGGAAGATCAATGGAACAGAATAGAGAACTCAGAAGTAAGCCCAAACACATATGGGCACCTTATCTTTGACAAAGGAGGCACGAGTATACAATGGAAAAAAGACAGCCTCTTCAATAAGTGGTGCTGGGAAAATTGGACAGCAACATGTAAAAGAATGAAATTAGAACACTTCCTAACACCATACACAAAAATAAACTCAAAATGGATTAAAGACCTACATATAAGGCCAGACACTATCAAACTCCTAGAGGAAAACATAGGCAGAACACTCTTTGACATACATCAAAGCAACATCCTTTTTGACCCACCTCCTAGAATCATGGAAATAAAATCAAGAATAAATGAATGGGACCTCATGAAACTTAAAAGCTTTTGCACAGCAAAAGAAACCATAAACAAGACTAAAAGGCAACCCTCAGAATGGGAAAAAATAATTGCCTATGAAACAACGGACAAAGGATTAACCTCCAAAATATACAAGCAGCTCATGCAGCTTCATACCAAAAAAGCAAATAACCCAATCCACAAATGGGCAGAAGACCTAAATAGACATTTCTCCAAAGAAGACATCCAGATGGCCAACAAACACATGAAAAGATGCTCAACATCACTCATCATCAGAGAAATGCAAGTCAAAGCCACAATGAGGTATCACCTCACACCAGTCAGAATGGCCATCATCACAAAGTCTGGAAACAACAAATGTTGGAGAGGGTGTGGAGAAAAGGGAACTCTCCTGCACTGTTGGTGGGACTGTAAGTTGGTACAGCCACTATGGAAAACAACTTGGAGGTTCCTTAAAAAACTACAAATAGAACTACCATATGATCCAGTCATCCCACTCCTGGGCATATACCCAAAGAAAACCATAATCCCAAAAGAAACTTGTACCATAATGTTTATTGCAGCACTCTTTACAATAGCCAGGACATGGAAGCAACCGAAATGCCCATCAACAAATGAATGGATACAGAAGGTGTGGCATATATATACAATGGAATATTACTCAGCTATAAAAAGGGATGAGATGGAGCTATATATAATGAGGTGGATAGAACTACAATCTGTCATACAGAGTGAAGTAAGTCAGAAAGAGAAAGACAAATATTGTATGCTAACTCACATATACGGAATCTAAAAATGGTACTGATGAACTCAGTGACAAGAACAGGGAAGCAGATACAGGGAATGGACTGGAGAACTCGAGGTATGGGAGGGGGCGGGGGATGAAGGGGAAACTGAGAAGAAGCGGGAGAGTAGTACAGACATATATATACTACCAACTGTAAAATAGTCAGTGGGAAGTTGTTGTATAACAAAGGGAGTCCAACTCGAGGATGGAAGATGCCTTAGAGGACTGGGGCAGGGAGGGTGGGGGGGAATCGGGGGGGGGCGTCAAGGAAGGGAGGGAATATGGGGATATGTGTATAAAAACAGTTGATTGAACCTGGTGTACCCCCCAAAAAATAAAATAAAATAATAATAAAAAAAAAAAATCCCAACCCCCAAAAGTTAAGGTATTAGTAGGTACGACACTTGGGAAGTGCTCAGACCATGATGGTGGAGACCCAGTGAATGAGATTCACTTCTTATGAAAGAGACCTCCACTAAATTCTCTTATCCCATCCCCCATTTGAAGATACAAAAAGTCTTCAACTCAAAAGAGGGCCCTTACCCAAGCATCCCAGCCCCCTGGTTTCAACCATGCTGGTATTCCAGCATCCAAAACTGTGAAAAATAAATTTTCGTTATTTATATGCTACCTCATCAGTGGCGTCTTGTTATGATGGCCCAAATGGGCTATGACAGATTAATAAAAAAGTGATTGAAAAAAAAAGTGGGGGGAAGGGGAAGCTGGGACAAAGTGAGACATATAGACATATATATGCTACCAAATGTAACATAGATAGCTAGTGGGAAGCAGCTGCATAACACAGGGAAATCAACTTGATGCTTAGTGATGGCCTAGAGGGGTGAGATAGGGAGGGTGGCAGGGAGGAGATATGGGGATATAGGTGTAAATACAGCTGATTCACTTTGTTGTACAGTGGAAACTGCACAACATTGTAAAACAATTATACTCCAATAAAGATCTGAGGGGAAAAAAAGTGACTGAGTCAGAAATTAAAAAAAAAAAAAAGAAAGAAAGAAAGAAAGAAAAAAAGAAACTACCAGCAAAGAAAAGCCTAGGACCGTATGGCTTCACTGGTGAGTTCTACCAAACATTTAAGGAAGAATTGACACCAATATTTCTCAAACTCTTCCAAAAAAAGAAGAGAAAGACACACTTCCTAACTCATACTATGAGGCCAATGTAACAGTGATACCAAAGCCAGATAAGGACATCACAAGGACCTCACAGACTAGTGGATGTAACAAAAAAGAAGTAGACTCACAGCTATAGAGAACAAAGTAGTGGTTACCACTGGGGAGAGAGAAGGAAGGGGATGAATTAGGGGTAGGGAATTAAGAGGTACAAACTATTAGGTATAAAATAAGCTGCAAGGATATATTGTACAACACAGGAAATACAACAAATGTTTTATAATAATTACAAATGGAGTATAACCTTTAAAAATCATGAATCACTATAAGTTTATAATCTTATACATCAACTATACTTCAATTAAAAAAAACAAAGTGATGAGACAGGACATCATTGTCTTGTTACCAAACCTAGAAGAAAGTACTTTTTTTTTTAAAAACACTGTGGGTTGTACTTTTTTAATACTTGCCATTTATAGCATAAATATTATATGTCAATATAATTTTACACATTAAGACAGCAACCATGCACTACAAATCTACTTACACACTAACATGGATGAATAAAAAATTATGTATTTTTAGAATCATATTTATTACACCAAAATATGTTCCAGTGTTCCTGTCATTGATAATTATACTCAAAATGCTTTTTAATGATAAGAGTTTCTACAGTTCATGTTAGTATCTGGTAGAGCTCTTTTCCTCCCTAATATTACAATTATTAATGTTCATGGCTATTTTATTAATTGTCATTGAGTTCATTTGAATAACCATGCTAGGTTCTGGAGACGTGAATACATATATTACAATACATAAATAAAGTATAAAAATAATAAAAACAATTATTACTTTAAAGAATTTGTGACAAGAACTTTGTCAAGAGAAAAACAGTTTACCTATTTCTAAAGTATTAAACACCATGCCCTAGGTAACACAAAACCTGTGTAATCATGCCAAAGAATATGCAGACTATTTTTCTTATTGATGTATGTTATAATTTTAACAACAAATAATGATTAATTATTTAATATATGAAATTTCACTATCTCTACACTTGATTAACCCAAACGAATACCTTTCGTGAGATTAATGCAGCATGGAAAATTGAATTTTTTTGTGTCTTATAAAAATGAAGTACTTCCTGGTTCTTTTTCATTTAAAATCTTCATGGCCTTAGAAGGACCTCAGAAAGTTTAATATATAATTTTTCACATCAAAAAATGAAAAAAACCTAAAGTCACATTCAACACTGAGAAGAGTAGCAATAATTATGCATAATGATCTTACAGATCTGACCAAAATGATCTACCTATGATGATCTCAGTCATGGGGTCAACATTCTGAAACCGTAATTTGTTAGGGAAAATCCCAAGCACAGCTTAATTTCACCAAAGGATAATTAACAACAGTAAGAAAAAAATTTTAAAAAAACAACAATTTTCCAAGATTCTGTATTTGTCAGTCCACCCAAAACTCCAGTAAAATAAAATTTACAATTTGGAAATGAGGGTAGAGGCAATCACCAAAGATAAGGACACATCATGAAAATATTATCCATAAACCATTTAACAGATGAACACAGAGACTTCAGGGTGTGGCATACAGCACATGACATATGAATTTTAAAGGACCCTGATATAGTTACTCACCCCTATTTTCTGAAGTGGAGGCCCTCATTTCAGCCCTTCTACCTCAGAAAACCATAACAGAAAAAAAAAGAAGAAAACAAAGATATAGTCTCAAAAAATACTCAACAGTAAAAATAACAAAGCACAAATATTGACTCCATTGTCAATACTTATTATAGGGATGCAGTGTTCCCTTCTTTTAGTCCAACACTAATGAGGCTTTCAGTACCCACCACAGTTGCTTGACCCCTTCTTAATTCAACATTTCTTTTGTTTCCTCATCTATTACTCAAGAACATTTCCTTTAAACAAATTCTTTCTACAACTCTGTTCAAAGTGAGCAAAATCAAGCAAGTCTTAGGTCACTTAGCATATCTACAGTGAATATTGCCTCATAAGATAGGATGCTAATGCCTTGCTCTGGAAGAAGGAAAAGCCATCCTCACAGAAGTATTATGCTGTCAATAAGGGGGTCACCAAATAAAGTCAGGCTATGAGGGTCTTATTTGTCCTATTAGAGGGGCATTCATCTGGACCTCAGATTGACATCTGGAATGAGTCCCTCAGCATCCTCAGACAGTTTTTCTCATCATTGATCCAGACAAGCACCCTCCCAACAAGTAAGTGTTTCCATAGAGAGGCTTATCTGCTGCGTTATGAATAAAAATCAGTATGTATACTGTAGACATTTTGTTTAGTAGTTAAATGGAACCCACATCTACATAGCACAAAAGGCACATAACCATGGATTTTCTATTAAATAAAATCTATTGGGAAAATAGAAAAACACTGTCAACTAAAATTTCAAGGAGCAGTGGGGTAACTTCTGTAAATGAGGTAGCAAATAAGGTTTGATTATGGTAGAAATATGAGTAGAAACATCTAAATTGTGAAATGCTAGTAATAAGATAAATATTTTAGCACATTTAAATTTCATTAAAATTATTTTTATACATAATAGTATAAAAGGTAAACCTATCAGTGATTCTTAAATGTTAACCAAGTTACTTCAAAAAGACACTTTTATTTAATAAAGGAAAGAAACAAAAATGAAGATTCCCTTAACAAAGTAGGCATGCACATGGGGAAAATAATCTATCATAAAAATATACTCCCTGAGCACCTGAAAGAATGAGCCCACAGAAACTGAATTTCTGACATCACTGGCCACAACACAGATCAACAATTTTGATAGCACCTGAGTAGCTGCTCACCTTTCCTCCCTGAAGTATGATAACTTGTTCTAGCCTTTGACCTGCAGCAAAACATCACAAATATAAATCAGATCAGAAAATACTTGAAATTCATTTAAAAATCAAGGACAATTGGTTCTGTAGTAATTATTTATTGTACAGGCATCCCTGCATGTTTAGTCCTTGTCACACAAATCACAGTTCCTTGGTCCTTTATCACTGTTGTCATTTCATTTCTTCACTTATTTCCTCTCTGAATTCTTCACTCTGCAAATAGTCAATAATCCTCTCTACCCTGCTTTGCAAATTAGTGGCATAACAACTTTCTTTTTAAGTGAGAAATTCTAAAGTTGTATTCCACCAAATAAAGTCTTTGTGAAAATGCTTTGTGATGGGTCAAATGAAAAGCACATGATAAGGGTGTTGTGACACCTGTATTCTGGAAGTAAGATAAGAACTCTGAAAATCTATTACAAACAACATACAGAAACAAATGGAGCAATGGCAAGAATAGAAATATATCAATAGATATAAGACAAATGGAAATTATAAAACAGAACCAAATGGAAAAAGACATTAGAAGGATAAGACATAAGTGGAATTAAGATGGAGTAAGATTGGCCTGTCTTTTCTCTACACAGAATGCAATTAAGAATCCTAGGAGGAGTACACTGATAACCTAGCAGAGGTCTCTGAAGGATGAAGGCCGGCAAGTAAACTGGGGAACTCAAAGTGCTAGGTAAAAGAAGCTAGACCCTAGATGGTAAATAATGTTTGATTCCGTTTAAATGACATTTGGTAAAAGGTAAAACTATAGAAACAGTGATTTCAGGGGCTTCCCTGGTGGTGCAGTGGTTAAGAAGCCACCTGCCAATTTAGGGAACACAGGTTCGAGCCTTGGTCTGGGAAGATCCCACATGCCACAGAGCAACTAAGCCCACACGCCATAACTACTGAGCCTGAGCTCTAGAGCCCGCGAGCCACAACTACTGAGCCCATGTGATGCAACAACTGAAGCCCATGCACCTAGAGCCTGTGCTCCGTACCAAGAGAAGCCACTGCACTGAGAATCCTGCACACCGCAACGAAGAGTAGCCCCCACTTGCCACAACTAGAGAAAGACTGCATGTAGCAACGAAGACCCAATGCAAAAATAAATTAAAAATAAATAAAAATAAATTTTTTAAAAAAAGTGATTGCAAGAGATTGTGGAGTAGAAGGAGGGTTTGACTATAAGGAAGAAACACAAGTGGAATTTAGGGATAATGGAACCCTTCCACATCATGACGGTGGTGCTGGATATACTATTCTATACCTTTGTCAAAACCCACAGAACTATACACGACAAAGGGTATATTTTACTGTACCTAAAATAAAAATTATATGAGGTACAATGTAAAATTGAAGTATAAAATATAAAATTGAAAAAAGGCTGGGACAGAAAACTGGGCCTAGTGTTCACGTACCCACTCCACACTCTCATGTACTGAGCCTATATATTTGTTAGCAGCCACAAACTCAAAGGAATACAATTTTATAAGGAACCAGATACTCAGATATCAAATGCTGAACATGCAGAACTGGTAGCATTCAAAGCTACCCAAACTGTGACATAACACTAAAATGAGTAATCTAAAGTCTTCCCTCACTTACTTAGAATAGAAATACAGTACTGGGGACTTCCCTAGTGGTGCAGTTGGTAAGACCCCATGCTCCCAGTGCAGGGGCTTGGGTTCGATCCTTGGTCAAGGAACCAGATCCCGCATGCATGCCACAACTAAGACATGGCATAGCCAAAATAAATTAATAAAAAATCTATATTTTTTTAAAAAATAAGAAATACAGTACTGTTCAACAACAGTGATTTTTGTCTCTCATTTTCTTCAGATTTTTCACAATGTATGAACATATGATCCAGACACATTCATTCAAAAGGGCACCTTTTGCTGGCTGCCTGTGAGAAAGTACAGACCCTGAAGACATCCAAGAAATAACACAGGCACCACTTTATTTACATGTGAAGAGTGGAGCTGATAATGAATAAAGGAGACTACACCAGCTATTAAACAAATAAGAAAAAGTTTTTCATTTCAGTTCTTCATGAACATTATGAGTAAAATCAATACATTTCTGTGGCAAAAGTCTACTGATGCGAATGATCCTATTATCCTTGAATAATATTTAATTCACTTATTCAAGATAGCCTTTCTTCATTGTAATTAATGTTGTAAGACAAGGAAATGCTTTGTATGCAAACCAACATTGATTCCACAACATTTAAAACAAGAGTATGAGAGCAAAAATGCACAATAATAAGAAATATATATACCCGTTGAATCAACCAGATATGAGGCAATGGGCTTCCATTGTATTTATATTGGTTTTTCAATTTACTTATTTCTACAATAAGAGTTTCCATCAATATTCAACAGAATATTCACTGTGCACAGACTTGTACACCTTCAAACGAAGCAAGTATGATTTTAAAGTCTTGGTCAGAAAACTCCTCAAAATGTTAAACATAGAGTTATATTCTCACCCCTAAAAGAACTAAAAATATATGTATACACAAAAATCTCTACACAGATATTTATAGAAAGATTATTCAAAATAGCCAAAGAGTAGAAATGACCCAAATAGCCACTAACTGATGAATGAATAAGCAAAATGTGATATATCTATAAATGGAATATTACTCATCCATAAAAAGAAATGGAGTTCTGATAACATGCTATAACATGGCTGAACCTTGAAAACATTATGAATTGTGGGTAAAAAGACTTGTTCTATTGGAAATGGTTCAAATGCCGATACAGATAAGACCCAATGGTATGGTAGTATCCATGCACTTATTCCACCTTCATTTTTCGTTAGCATATGTACACACCTGAAGCCATGCACTTCAAGATACTATTGTTTTACATATTTTTTATACTATTATTTTGACCTAATTTCAGACTTAAAGTCTTACAGCTGTAAATCAACTATACTTCAATAAAATTTTTCAAAAGAATATTTTAAAAAGTATCCTGTTTCTCTTCAAATTTTCTCCAGTAAGTTTTAGCACCTTTGATGTTCCTGGTTGAAACAATTATTGAATATTATGATTACTGCCGAATGTTGAGTTTTTATATCCTGTCATTCTTATGTTTATTACAGCTTTCTGTAGTAAAGAACTTTTCTGTCTACCGTATTGTTATTCACATTAGTTTAACAATATAAACATCTTACCATCATTAATCATTTTTATCACCCTTAAAGAGATTTACCAGGTCCAAATATCCCCAAACTGTACCAGTCAAAACCAGAGGCTGAGCAACTCAGTGTCCAGCAGTCCTCTTTGACAGATGCAGCCTTACCCATCTATGACTGGTTTTTTCCTTCTGTTAATTATCTTCCTCCTTCAGTATTCTCAACGTTACAGAGCCCCAACTGTGAGTTATCTTATGTAGGTCCATTTCCCCTCAAGATAATAGAAGATAAAAAGGCAAAGTTAGAATAGCATAGCACATTCCTTACTATAAATCAGTAAAATTTTTAAAGGTACCTTAGCCACTGCTATGGCACAGTCAGGCAAAACTTAAGTCACAATTCACTCTGTTTATCATTCTGGCCAACGTTTTAGCTACTAGCTGAGAATTACTAATGAACTGCACTTGCAAGACACAAAGTGTTGTCTCTAGAAAAGTGTTAAAATGAACATAGATAACTGGAGAAAAGTGAATTGATTATGGAACAAATATTCCTATGAGGTAGATAGCTTATAATGCAGACCATATGGTTATAAAGTACAACTCAAAAAATATTCCAGTAGGAAATCATGACATTTGATTCTGTATCAGTTGGGGATTGTTTCTTCACTCCAAGATCCTCATTGGTCCTTTCCCTGCTATCTATAGTACAGTATTTGTCTTTGTATTGCTTGTCACCAAGTAGATCCAAAGTTGATTTCTTCCATTTAGTGATAACTCCTCTTATTGGCCATCTCTCTTTGGAATTTGATCTATGTCCCCATGGCATCCCAGTCTCGATCTATAAGATGGTTTCTGCTGAGAAACACTGTCCCATCTCCTAAGCACTGGCAGCCCATATTTCTAGAGGTCATTCTTTGTAGATTTATAACAAGGAATTTTCCACAAATCAACTTCCTGTTCATCTTTTTCTCCTATCCCTGCAATATCTCAACACTTACACTTCGTAGCCTAAAGAACTAAACTTGAGAATTCTTACGGCTCTGACCTTAACAACACTGAGAAAATAAATATGACCTTAGAAATGTTCATCTTTCCCCCAAACATGGACAGATTTAGAAAATATACATATTTTTAATTATCATTTTCCAAAGACTGTGACACTGTGTGTGTTTTTTAAAGTTGTAAATAACAGAATGAATTGCACAAATTTTGTTTCAAACTCAGCCTCTATCTTATCTTAAAAAAAGGAACGAATATCCTACTCTGTATGGTTATTATTAGCATTAGATGAGATAATCAAAGAAAATGTATTTATTTCAGCATGTGATACACATACTAAGAATTCATTAATACTATACATATTTGAAATATATATATTTGAAACACACACACACACACACAAACAGTAAAATAATGACCCAAACTCACCATCAACATTTTCTGAACACTCTTCCTATAAAATTGGTTTATTGACCATATCCAAACAAGCACATACACATATCATTTTATGAATGAAATACAATATTAATGTCTCACAGTTGATACTCAGTAACTGATGGACAAATGAACTTTTGAAAAACCTAGATTTTCATATCAGTTAATTTCAATATACATTACCATATGTAACTGAATACAATTCAATTGGATAAATGCATCATCATTTATTTCCCTAGCATTATTAGTTGATAAACAGATTACTTATAATTTTACAAGTATAACTAAGGCTGTCATGAGTACCCTTGAGTTTACATACACTTTTAAACATTCCCTATTATATCTTACAGGTAAATTTCTAAAAATAAATTTCTTAGTCAAAATATTCTAATTTCCATCTAATACATATTTTACAGTGTCATTTGGAGAGATTGTAACACACAAGTAGTCCCAAATTCTCCACACTTTGTTACCAAATGTGCCTGCTAATCTAATAGTTGAAAAAAGTAATTGTTGACTTATTGTGTACATTTCTGTCTGTGTGTTTAAACACACACATATTTATTTCATTATATATTTATAACAACTGATAATTATTTAATATATATTTATTTCATTATAAAGATTGACATGGTTGAGTATATTTTTATGTGTTCTTGGCCATTTGCAATACTTTCCTTTTATGAAATGCTCATTTATCTGTTTTCCCACTTTTGTACTGGGATGCTCATCTTTTTCTAATTGATTTGGGTGAGCCTTTCCTAGAATATTAACACTAAACTGGTCATATTAAGTTTCAAGTAAACATACAGGTATATTTTCAATTGACTGCAGAATAAGCAATAGCCCAAATTAAATTTTAAGTTAGCGGGTTTAGATACCCTTTTCCTCTCCTCTAAACACTCCAACACAGATAACATGGAGAAAACTTGGAAAACACAGTTTAACTGGATTAAAGAGTGTATCCATTAGCTATTTATACTATTGAATCTTTCCCATTTTTACAAACTAGGGTACATAATAGCTTTGGAATATATGAATCCTATTCTGAGATGTTGAAACAATTACAAAAACTGCTCAGATGAAGTCAAAATAGACTGACGTAAATGCCTAAGGAGACTGGATACCACCAAGGAACCTGAGAAACAACACTTTGCCTTGAAATGTGCTGAGGGGGAAAAGAAGGCAGGCAAAATCTTGGACACAATCTTTCGGGACTTTATAAATGGAATGTGGGAGAAACATGCTCAATTTAAAAATATAATTTTATTGGTTATAACTGGAAAGGGGTTCATATCACTCCAGTCACTTATACAGTGCTGATTTTACATTGTTTAGGTTATGATGGCATGTAGTATTCATTTATAGCACTCTCATAAATTTTATGAATAATATTTAGCAGAGGAACTAAAATAATTTTCATGAAAATAAAATGAGGAAATAATTTTCAGATATTTTTACCAAGTAGTGGGGTTAATCCAATTATTTCCCTGGTGCTGGTTTAACCAATGCTCTAGATCAGGATGTGGTACTCAAGCCCACAGCCTGCTATTGTAAATAAAGTTTTATTGGAACACAGCCACACTCATTCAATTACACATTATGTTTGCCTGCTTTCACACTACAATAGAAGAGTAGATTAGCTGAAACAGATCATAAGTCCTAAAAAACTGAAATTGTTAGTTATTTGGCCTTTTATAGAAAAGGTTTACCAATTCATGATCTAGTTTAAAGTAGACTGAGGTGATAACTCTATTTACTTAAAACTGAGTTTTAAAATATGGAAGCATAGGTGGACTGAAAAGGCAGAGTTATCACATTTAGATTAAATTTTCTCATGTAAGCAGACACAAAATGGACACAGCTCTATTTTGATTTTTCCAATTTGAGCACAGTAGTAAGTTCAGAGTTCCTGCTAGATGAGTCCCTGTGTTAATGACCCTTAGTCCTCATGTTCTCTTGTTTTCTCCTTATACATCATCACCTCAGAGACCACTGTCATCACTGTCCTTTCACAGGGAGGGTAACCCCCTTCTTTGTCCATTGCCATGCTCTTCTCTCTATTATACCTAATAGTAGGATGGATGGATGGATGGATGGATGGATGGATGGATGGATAGATGGATAGAAAGATAACACACAAAAGATAAGTGATAAGATGGTGATTGAACTTGAATGATAACTTATCTATTAATAAGTTAATAAGCAGATAGGTAGATATACACAGATAAATTGCAGACGATAAAGTGATAGACAGATAGATGACAGAATAGAATGGAGCAGAATTTGAGAGTTATTACATAAGACATTACAACAACAAAGTGCTCTCAAAACTGAGCACTTCTGTTTCTACAGAAACTTATTTATCTTGCATGTCCACTGGAATATTATATCTAAATTTCTCATAAGATCAAGGATGGTAGTATGTTTTGGTAACAAGGTACATTGCAAATGGTACAAATCAACTGGTTTGCAAGGCAGAAATAGAGACACAGATGTAGAGAACAAACACATGGACACCAGGTGGGGAAAGCTGGGGGGAGAGGGGGCAATGAATTGGGAGATTGGGATTGCCATATATATATTACTAATAAGAAAAAAATATATCAAATTGTACACTTTAAATATATGCAGTTTATTGTATGTCAATTGTATCTGAATAAAAGTTCTTAAAGGCAAATTAAATAAATAAATAAATAGCACAGAAAAGGTAAAAAAAAAAACAACAAAAAAATGTACATTGCAAAAACTACAACAGCTTCCTATTTCCTGTATGATTGTCATGGGAGTTCACATGTGGGAATCATGTGAAAGCAAAAAAACATTCCATTCAAATCAAACACATACACTTGGAAGGTTAATTCCATCTTCCCTAAAATCAGAGGTTGTGAGGTACCCATGTCCCACTTATCTTCAATAAAGAGATGTTATTTCAAGCGAAGGATCAATTCTGTGTTAAAAGAACTCATATAAGATATTTACAACACAGCACAATTCACAAAATTTTCCTTATTTCTATTCCTTGACCAAATGGTAGTATCATCAATTAATTAAATGAAATATTTCTAATATTACTTCACTCTAATCTTTTTACCTTGCCTTTTCTGTTCAACAAAGTCATCCATTTACTCTCTAACATTATTTTATTGTAAACACCGTGAAAGCAAAACTAGCCATTTAAAAATATGGAATGATTATTTTCTGTATGGCTTTCTGGGTAAGAAAAGAATATAAATGAAACCAACTCCCTGTCAAAAGGAGCTAATTTTTTCAAAACTGTCAAGAGACACAGAGAGCAACACATAAAACAAACTGTTTAGTTAAGAACTCTTCATATCTACCCTTTGTTAAAGTATCTATCACATCCTCCTTTGCTAGCCTAAACTTTTGCTTCAACTATTTTCTATACTAAATACCCCCAGAATGGATTTTATTTCAATGAAGCCCAGAAAACTGTGGAATATTATCTTTAAAGTGTTAGGAAAAAACGTCAAATCATAATTGTATATTCAGTAACTATATTTCTCAATAAAGAGGACAAAAAAAAGAAGACACTGTTAGATAAAAGAAAACTAAGAAAAATTATCACCAGTAGTACTGGTGCTAAAGAAAGATTTTTGGGAAGATAAATAACAATAACAGAAGGAAACATGGATCTTCCAGATAGAATGAAAAGCATTAAAAACTAGTTAACATATGGGTAATTATGAAACATTTTTCCTCTTAAATTCTTAAAAATACATATACCTATCTAAAACAATTATTCCATTGGCTATATAGTTTATAGTAGATATAGATATAATATATATGACAACCCTAGCATAACAGGGGGCAGAGAGTAAGTAAATAAGTATGTATGTTTCCAAGAGTCTTCTGTTTACGTGAAGTGATTTAATAGTCTTAAAGATTAAAATAGCCAAATATGTATATTGTAATCACTATAAAACCAATAAAAATTATAAAAAAGAGTTAGAAAGGTAAAAGAAAATGAAATTCTGAAAAAAAAATTAAACAATCAAAAGGAAGACAGGGAAGAAGAGACAGAAGAACAAAAAGCAGAAGATAGACACTGATAGGGAGTACACACAAAGAAACAAACAATAAAAGAGATGGACTTAAATCTACCTTTTCAATAATTACATTAAATGAACATTGAATAAAAACTCCAACTGTTAACAGTTAAAACATATCCCAACTATACACTATTTAATAATGACAATATTTAAACATAAAGATATAGGTTGAATAGAAGAAAAGATGAAAAGATACCCCATACTAACAGAAAGCATATGAAAGCTAGAGTACTTACTTACATTAATTTCCGATAAAGCAAACTTCAAGTCAATGTATTACCACAGAGAGAGACATTTCATAATATAAGAGGGTCAATTTATAAAGAACACATAATAATCATGAAAGGTTATATGACTAGTAACAAAGTTTCAAGTGACATGAAATGAAACTGACAGAAATAAGAGGAGTAACAGACAAATCCACAATTATAGTTGGTGGCTTTGAACTCTACTCTTTCAGGAATTTATAGAACAAAACAATATCAGTCACAGAAAATATGAACAATACTACCAATCATCTAAACCTAATGGACATTTATAAAACACTATAGCCAACAACATCAGAATGAATGCACTTTTTTCTTAAGTGTCTATGGCATATTCACCAAGATAAACCATATACCAGGTGAAATCTTTGAAATCTTTAAAATCATTCAATTGATATAGAATATATTCACTGATCATAATGAAAATTAGAAATCCTTTGAAGAATATCTCTGAAGAATAAAAGGATACAGTGGACTTAGATATTTGTATAGCTAATGAAATCTGTGTAGATAATAAAAGTTCTCTGATTTTTCATAACTGTATGATTTTAACTTAGTTCAGTTTTAGAGTTAAGCAATCCTTACTTGCAAGAGTAAGTCAGCACAAGACTGAAATACAACCCTAAAATACTGTTTCCACACGTCAGGAAAAGGTTTGGCAGAAAAAATATTTTTACTGTCATTAACATGGGATATCTTACCCAAGGCTAAGAAAATTTGGAAGGTTAAATTATTATTAAAGAAAGTACTTCAAATTTCAAATAACAATGTTAAAACAAAGGTAAAAATTTTGACTGAAAAGCAAGATTCCAAACTTTAGGAACTGAGAGTCAACAAGATGGTGACAAAGGAAGCACCTGAGCTCCCCTCCTCATACAGACATACCAAATGTACAGCTACACACAGAGCAATTTACTCTGAAAGACACCCGGAAACTAGGTGAGCAACTCCTACAAGTAGAATACATGAGAAAACACCCACATCAAAACAGGTAGGAAAGGCTGTTCCTATACTCTTGGCATTAACCCCACCCTCAGCACAAAGCCTTACAATCAGGAGAGAAGTATCAAGCACACTAACTGTTAAGACCCACCAGAGGGACGGGCTCACAAAATCTCTTCCTATGAAAGCCAGTGGAGCTTGTATCCATGAGACAACAATATAGCAAACAAAGAAACAATTCTTAACAAGTGTGCAAGCACTCACCAAGGCTATCATTCCATCAATCAGCATAGAGGGAAAAGGCAAAATTCCGCACCTCACAGTTTTCCCCTTAAAGAATATCTGCATACTTTAAAAGCTGCTGCTGTAAGGCCAGTCTTCTAACTTAGCAGGAACTACGGGCTGGCTGTGATTCTCTGCAGAGAATGGGGAAGTGGATACCACTCCTTCCCACTCCAGATGGCTCTAAGTTCCTTGTATCTCTCTGGAAGGACTTTGTACACATGCCTACACCCAAGATTTTATAGCTTCTGCCCAAGAAATGGGTCTCCAGACCATCAGTCTCATACAGTCTTACACAGTCTCATAGTTAAAGAGGGTTCCATTCACAAATTCCACAGGACTGTAGAAAACAAAGGAGCAACTGATAGATGGCTATCCCCTAGGCTCAGTGCAAAAGGAGCAAGCAAAATTATCCATTTCCCAATCTTTCCCTGGAAGAGGTTTTTCTGCATACTGTAAAAGATGGAAAGATGTAATCTGTTCTTAGATTGGAAGAATTAATATTGTTAAAATGACCATAGTACCCAAGGCAATCTGCAGATACAATGCAATCCCTATCAAAATACCAATGGCATTTTTCACTGAACTAGAACAAATAATTTTAAATTTTGTATGGAAAAACAAAAAAACCCAAATAGCTGAAAAAATTG
The DNA here is from genome assembly GCF_030028045.1 of Hippopotamus amphibius kiboko. Taxonomy (NCBI): domain Eukaryota; kingdom Metazoa; phylum Chordata; class Mammalia; order Artiodactyla; family Hippopotamidae; genus Hippopotamus; species Hippopotamus amphibius. Next base: position 220,885,573 of record NC_080187.1, on the reverse strand, counting down.
TGATAAAGAACAGAGCTGGAGGAATCATGGTCCCTGATTTCAGACTATACTACAAAGCTACAATAATCAAACAGCATGGTACTGGCACAAAAACAGACACATAGATCAATGGAACTGAACAGAGTGCAGAAATAAACCCACACACTTACAGTCAATTAATGGATGATAAGGGAGTCAAGAATACACGTTAGAGAAAAGACAGTCTCCTCAATATGTGGTGTTAGGGAAATAGGGCAGCCACATGTAAAAGAATGGTATTAAAACATTCTCTAACACCATATACAAAAATAAACTCAAAATGTATTAAAGACCTAAATGGAAGACTGGAAACCATAAAATTACTAGAAGAAACATAGGCGGAATACTCTTTGACATAAATTGGGTCAATATTTTTCAGATCTGTCTCCCAAAGCAAAAGAAATAAAAGCAAAAATAAACAAATGAAACCTAACCAAACTTAAAAGCTTTCACACAGCAAAGTAAATCATTAACAAAACAAAAAGACAACCTACTGAATGGGAGAAAATATTTGCAAATGATATGATCAATAAGGGGTTACTATCCAACATATATAAACAACTCATACCACTCAACATCAAAACAACAAACAACAACAGTCAGTGGTCAGAAGACCTGAATAGACATTTTTCCAAAGAGGACATGGAGATGGCAACAGGTACATGAAAAGATGCTCAACATCGCTAATCACCAGGGAACTGCAAATCAAAACCACAAGGATATATCACCTCACAACTGTCAGAATGGCTATCATCAAAAAGAACACAAATAGGGCTTCCCTGGTGGCGCAGTGGTTAAGAATCCACCTGGATTCGCCTGCCAACAAACAGAGTGATAAAAATCACAAATGCACAATTAACTACAGTTCTGTACCTACACTGTTAGCCACATTTAACGTGATTCTGAGGGAGAAGGACTAACCTTATGTACCTTGATATCTAGCAGGGCTCTGTGGGGCTCCTGGGCACAAAGCCTTTCTGTATCTCCTATTCCTGGTGTGGGAAGATCCCACATGCTGTGGAGCAACTAAACTCATGTGCCACGACTACTGTGCCTGTGCTCTAGAACACATGAGCCACAACTATTGAGTCCATGTGCCACAACTACTGAAGCCTGCATACCTAGAGCCCATGCTCCACAAGAGAAGCCACCACACTGAGAAGCCTGCACTGAAACAAAGAGTAGCCCCTGCTCTCCGCAACTAGAGAAAGCCTGCGTGCAGCAATGAAGACCCAATGAAGCCAATAAATAAATTAATTTAAAAAAAAAGAACACAAATAACAAATGTTGGTGAGGATGTGGCAAAAAGGGAACTCTTGTACACTGCTAGTAGGAATGTAAACTGGTACAGCCACTGTGGAAAACTATATGGAGGCTTCTTAAAAAACTAAAAATAGAACTACCATCTCATCCAGCAATCCCACTCCTGGGTATATATATCCAAAAAATGAAAAATCATAATTCAAAAAAGATACATGCACCCCAATGTTCACAGCAGCATTATTTACAATTACCAAGATACGAAAACAACCTAAGTGTCCATAAAGAGATGAATGGATAAATAAGATGAGAGAGAGATAAGGAGATAGATAGATGTACACACACACACACACACACACACACACAGTAGAATATTTCTCAGCCATAAAAAAGAAGGAAATTCTGCCATTTGCAATAACATGGATGAACTTGGAGGCTATTATGCTAAGTGAAATATGTCAGACAGAGAAAGACAAATACTGCATGATATCACTTACATGTAAGATCTAACAATACAACAAACTAGTGAATATAACAACAACAAAAAAAGCAGACTCACAGATATACACAACAAACCAGTAGTTACCAGTGAGGGGAGGGAACAGGGGAAGGGCAATAGAGAGGTATGGGATTAAGAGATACAAACTGTTGTGTATAAAATAAGCTACAAGGATATATTGTACAAGACAGGGGATGTAGCCAGTATTTTATAATAATTATAAACAGTATAACCATTAAAATTGTACATCACCATATTGTACACCTGTAACTTACATAATATCGTAGATAGTATTCTACATCAACTACACTTCAATTAAAGAAAATACTGATACTCATACCTTCTCCCTTCAGCCCACTCCAACAATAAAACCAGGTTACCAGCATTTCCTGGGAAGGAGCATCTACCCACATCTGGTGCCCTACCTTTTATGCAGCCCCCTGAGGGACAGGCCCCAATATCACCTAGCTCAAGCCAAGGGGGCTTGCATCCACAAGTCCAACATGACTTTAGCAAACAAAGAAGCAGTTCTTAATGGGTGCAGGAGCACCCCCCACCTCATGTCTATACACCCAGGCCCACAACAGAGGGAGCAATCAAAAAAAATCTATCTCCCAGTTTATTCCTGAAAGACACTTAATTACACACTTTCCCAGCTGCTGCCTGAGGGGCAAGCTTCTATTCAGTCAGCATCTAGATGATGACTGTTAACCTCCCTTTGGGACATGAATAGAGAGTTCAAAATAATGGTCATACAGATGCTCACCAAAGATAAGAGAGAAATGTATGAACAAAACGAGAATTTTAACCAAGACATGTGAAGAATTTTACAAGTACCAAACAGAAAACACAGAGCTAAAGAATATAACCAAACTAAAAAATTCAGTGGAGGGGTTCAACAGTAGACTAGATCAAGTGAAAGAATCAGCAAAATTGAAGACAGTGCACTGGAATTCATCCAATCAGATAAGTCAAAAGAAAGAATTAAAAAGTGAAAATAGCTTTAGGGACTTAGGGAATACTAGCAAACAAACCAATATATGTGTTATAGAGGTCCCAGAAGGAGAAGACTGAGAGAAAGGAGGCTTATTAAAAGAAATAATGACTGAAAACTTCCCTAATGTCGAGAAAGAAAGACACATCCAGATAAAGGAATTTCAGAAAAAGAAAGAAAGAAAGAAAGAAAGAAAGAAAGAAAGAAAGAAAGAAAGAAAGAAAGGAAGGAAGGAAGGAAGGAAGGAAGGAAGGAAGGAAGGAAGGAAGGAAGGAAGGAAGGAAGAAAGAAAGAAAGAAAGAAAGAAAGAAAGAAAGAAAGAAAGAAAGAAAGAAAGAAAAAATAATTCAGAGACCCACACCAAGACACAAACCACCAAGATTACTCTACCCAGGAAATCAGTTTCTCAGAATTAAATGAGAAATAAGGAGTTTTCCAGGCAAACAAAAGCTAAAAGAGTTCATCACTACTAGACCAATCTTATAAGAAATATTAAAGGGTGTTCTTCAAGCTGTAATGAAAGGATAATAATCGGAAGGAAAACATATGAAAGTATAAAATAAAACTCACCAGTAAAGGTAAATATATAGTTAAACTCAGAATACTCTAATGTTGTAATGGTGATGGGTAAATGACTTATAACTCTAGAATAAAGGTTAAAAGACAAAATATTAAAATAACTATAACAGTAATTTATTATTGGATACACAATGTAAAAATGCAAATTGTGACATCAAAAATATAATATGTAAGGATGGGGGAGCATTGGTATGCATCTGAAATTATTATCAGCTTAAAATAGACTGTTGTACATAAAAGATGCTTTATGTAAGCTTCATGGTAACCATAAAGTGAAAGCCTATATTAAATACACAAAAGATAAAGGAATCAAAGCATACTACTACTACTATAAAAAAAATCATCAAATCACAAAGAAATAGAGCAAGAGAGGAGGAAAGGAACAAAGGAAATACAAAACAACCAGAAAACAATTAACAAAATGGCAATATTAAGTCCAAACTTACCAATAAATACTTTAAATGTAAATCGACTAAATTCTCCAGTCAAAAGCTAGGTGAGGGGAATTCCCTGCTAGTCCACTGGTTAAGACTGAACTTCCAATGCAGGGGGCATGAGTTCAATCACTGGTTGGGGAACTAAGATCCCACATGCCATGCAACATGTAAAAAAAAAAAAAAAAGTCTAGGTGATATTCAGGCCTGTCCCCCAGTTGGCTGCCATAAAAACTGGCTTGATGGATTAAAAAAAAAAAAGACCCAACTACATATTGCCTACAAGAGACTCACCTAAGCTTTAAGAACACCCATAGAATGAAAGCAAAGGGAAGGAAAAAGATACTCTATGAAAATGAAAACCAAAACAAAGCAGGAATAGCTACACTCTTATCATACAAAATAGACTTTAAGCCAAAGGCTGTAAGAAGAGAAAAACAAGGTCACTATATACAAAGTCAGCTTATCAATAGGATATAACAATTATAAATACTTAGACCCCCAACATAGGAGTACCTAAATATAGAAAGCAAATACCAACAAATCTGAAGGGAAAAGTACACAACAATACAATAATAGCAACGAACCACAATATCTCACTCTCAACAATGGATAGATCATCCAGACAGAAATAATCACTAAATAAAATATTAGACTTACACTACACATCAGACCAGATGAACTTAATAGATATTTACAGAATATCCCATTCAACAGTACCAGAATAAACATTCTTCTCAAGAATCCATAGGCTACAAAATAAGTCTTAATAAGTTAGAACTGAAATCATATCAAGCATCCTTTCTGGCCACAATAATATGAAACTAGAAATCTGAAGAAGAAAACTGAAAATTTCAAAAATATATGTAGATTAAACAATGTGTTTCTGAACAACCAAAGAAGAAATCATGAGAAATCAAAAATACTCTTAAGACAAACAAAAAAGGAAACATAACATACAAAAACCTAAGGGATACAGCAAAAGCAGTTTTAAGGACATTTATTATGATGAACACTTACATTAATGAAAAAAATAAAGATCTCAAGCAAACTAACATTATAGCTCAAGGTACAAAGAGAATAGCAAACATCATATTCAACAGTGAAATACTAAAAGCTTTTCCTCTAAGATCAGGAACAAGACAAGGCTGCCCACTGTTGACACTTTTATTCAACATGGTATTGGAAGTTCTCGCCAGTATAGGCAAGAAAAAGAAATAAAAGAAATCCAATATGGAAAAGAAGAAAAACTGTCATGACTTGAAGATGACGTGATATTATATAGAGAAAACTCCAAAGACTCCACCAAGAAACTGTTAGAACTAATAAACAAGTTCAGTCAAGTTGCAGGATACAAAAAAATTCTCTTTCTATATACCAACAACAAACTAATAAAAAGACAAATGAAGTAAACAATTTCATTTATAATAGCATTGAAAAAATAAAATACTTTGGAATAAATTTAACCAAGGAGGTGAAACACTTATACTTTGAAAATGATAATATACTGATAAAATAAATTGAAAAGGACACAAATAAATGGAAACATATTCTGCTGTCTTCATGTATGGGAAGAATTAACAGTGTTAAAATGTCCATACTACCCAAAGCAATCTTCAGATTCAATGCAATCTGTATTGAAATTCCAATGACATTTTTCCCCAGAAATAGAAAAATAATACTGAAATCTGTATAGGACCAAAGAAGACCCTAATAGCCAAAGCCCCCTTAAAAAGAACAAAGCCAGAAGTATCATGGTTCCTGATTTCAAACTATATTACAAAGTTATAGTAATAAAAATAGTATGATTTTGGCATAAAAACAGACACATGGATCAATGGACTATCACAGACAGACCAGAAATAAGCTCATGCACATATGGTCAACTAATTTTCAACAAAGGAGCCAAGAATACATACACAATGTGTAAAGGGTAGTCGTCTCAGTAAATGGTGTTTGGGAACACTGGACAATCACAGGTAAAAGAATAAAATCTGGACTCCAATCTTACACCATATACAATAATCAACTCCATATGGATTAAAGGACTGAATGTAAGATCTGAAATCATAATACTCCTAGAAGAAAACATAGAAGGTAAATTCCATGGCAGTAATTTTTGAGATTTGACACTAACAGCAAAGGCAACAAAAGCAAAAATAAACAAGTGAGACTACATCAAACTAAAAGATTCTACTCATCAAAGCAAACCAGCAACAAAAGAAGGCAACCTATAAAATGGGAGAAAATATTTGCAAACCACATATCCAGTAAGGGGTTAATGTTAAAAATATACAAGGAACTCATACAACTCAATAGCAAAAAAATAATAATAATAACCAAATTTAAAAACAGAGAAGGACCTAAGTAGACATTTTTCCCAAGAAGACATACAAATAGCCAACGGGTATGTAGAAAGATGCTCAACATCTTTAATCATGGGGGAAATGCAAAATCAAAAGCACAATGAGATATCATCTCACACCTGTTAGGACTTACATCTTTTATAAAAAAAAAAAAAAAAAAACAAGAGATAATAAAATGTTGGCAAGGATGTAGAGAAAAGGGAATCCTTGTACTACTGGTAGGCATGTAAATTCGTACAACCTACATGGAAAACAATATGGAGGTTACTCAAGAAATTAAAAGTGGAACTACCGTATTATCCAGCAATCCTACCTCTGGGTATATATGCAAGTGAAAAAAAAATTCACAGAATATTTCACAGAATATCATCTCAAAGAGTTATCTATACTCCCATGTTCACAGCAACATTATTCACAATAGCCAGGGTATGAAAACAACCTAAGTGTCCAATGACAGATGAATGGATAAAGAAAATATAGTGTGTGTGTTAATAATATTCAATGGAATATTATTAACCCTTATAAAACATGAAGCTCTTATCATTTGTGACACGTATGAACCTGGAGGACTTTATTCTAAGTGATATAACCCAGACAGAAAGCCAAATCAAATACTGCATGACATCACTTACATATGAAATCTAAAATAAATTGAATAAATTCATAGAAACAGAGTAGAATGGTTGCCGGGACTGAGGGATGTGAGAAATAGTGAGCAGTTGGTAAAAGGGTACAAACGTCCAGTTGGAAAAATAAAGTCTGAGGAGGTAAATGTACAACATGGTGATTGTGGTTGGCAACACCGTATTGTACAATTGAAATTTGCTGAGAGTAGAATTTAAATGTTCTCATACACACACATACAAAAAGTAAGTATGTGAGTTGATGCTCTTTTGATTAACTCGATGGAGGGAATACTTTCACATGGTATACATATATCAAATCATATTAAATATAACTTTAAGGGTCTTACCATTTTATTTTTATTTTTTTATTTTTTGGGGGCTTAGTTGTTCCGTGGCATGTGGGATCTTCCTGCTGCAGGGATGGAACCTGGGTCCCCTGCATTGGCAGGCGAATTCTTAACCACTATGCCACCTAAGAATTCTGGATCTTACCATTTTAACTTTCATTTACAACTCAATAGAGCTGGGGGAAAAAACTTTAGGAATACAGATTTCTTAAACAGTATCAAACAAAAGTAGTAGCAACTAGCACAACTAAGCCCTTATGGTTCTACAGACAACAGAGAGCATTTACTAGTCCACAGAGCTCATTTCCCTGTACTCCAATAAACCTGAAGACAAACTCATACTACTATCAGCGGTGCCCTTCTCTCCTTTCCTACACAAATTTAAAAGGGTTAGCAAAATGGGAGCCATGACAAACTGAGATTTATAAAACATTCACATGGAACCAATATAGGAGGGAGGGCCCAGAGAGTGATCTTTTCCTAATTTCCCAACTTCCAATATTTTAATGGTTTTTGCTATTACTTACTTTAAAATAAACCCCAAAGAGTTAATATCTATATGCCTACATCTTAGAATAACTAAATTCTATGTTCTTTTCTTTCAACATTGTCAAACACAAAAGACTCCCAAATTACTCAAATAACATCACATGTCTATCTGAATAACACTATTGCTCCTTTATTGTTATATTCTTTAATTATTTATGAACTCTCTCACTCATTCCTTCATAAAGGTGTTTATTTAACAAACTTCAATGAAATTCTTATTTTCTGACATTGCAGCATAAGACAAGACAATAGAAAAAAAAAATCCCTGTCAAGTAGGAGCTCATTATATACATTGTAGGAAAAGGAGACAATGTAAGACATAAAATAAATCAAAATTTGTGTGTGTATTGATAATGATATAAATACAACATTTAAGAGTAAACTGGGGAGCCAAAGCAAATAGGACTCAATACTTGCAGCTATTTACATTAAGGCATATTGAACAATCCTGAGATACTTCAGATCTGAGTGCCATTCAACAATGCTCTCATCCCAAATTTACCATTTTATCATGATCCATTCAGATACTCTCTCCAAACCAGCATTTTCTCCACTAAGGGAAGGGAATGTGGGTGAGAATTATGAATCATGAATTCACATTATGAATGTTGGTAACCGTTAATGAACTAGACAACGTAAAAGGGCTTTGGTTGAAGCTATCACTACTATCATTACTCCAAATCAAATCAACAGCTGTACTTTTTCTCAAAGTAGGAAAGTCAGAAGAATTCTTAACTTACTCAGAACAGCTGGTTAAAAGCCAAAAGGAAAGCTACAGGAGGAGGTGCATCTCTTACTCACCTCATGTTTCAATGTCCTTCTAGAAATCAACACTCTCTGACAACTTGGTCACATAGCAGCTGATAGGGCATTTTTCCCCTCTTCACAATCTCCTTAAAGGTGAGTATTCTTATTCTTTTGGACTTTGTGAACCTAAGAGTAATATGGTGAAAGGCTCACATACGATCCCCTCCTTCGTTTCTTTATTGTCTTTCTTGGTCTCTTATTTGAGACATAGATCATTCTCTGCCTATCAATAGTATTCATTTCTTCAGCATTCCTCAAATTTCAATACCAAACAAGTAAACTGATTCATAAAGATGAATATAACTATCATACTTGGAGGAAACACCCATAATACTTGATGGCATACAGATACACAAGGGAAGAATTTTTTAAAGTTAGGAATTTCAAAGACATAAATATAAATATAGTATTATGGGGACACTGAAAGATCTCACTGAAATCACCCATAGAGACTGTACTATGTTGTTTCTTCTTATGACTGAAAACCACTAATTACAGACTATTTTCTACAATTTAATGTCTTGTTATTTCCTGTCCAGTCTCTCAAGATCAGCTCTTCACCTTCGAGGTAGCTTTAAAAATAGAAAAGTTAATATTACAGAGAAAATGAATATTTTAGGGACATATTGCACATATAAAGAACAATATTGCAAGATATGTTGATTCTATCCAGAGAAAAAAATCTACTATCTATCAAGTTTCCTCCTTGGATAGTTTGCTTGAAAGAAAATGGTGGGGAAAAAAAAGGGACACCTTTGGTACATGCTATCCAAGCAGGAAAGAAAACAAGGGTTGGATTATAGTACTCCACAACTATAAATGGAGATTTATAACTCAACCCACAATTTTCATCATAAAAAGTCTAATCCAGCAGATGCTCGACTCTCCAACTCAGCATAAGCTACAAAATCTATGATTTCCTCATTCATGGCTATAACACTTCCAAAAACATCCTCAAGAGAGCTGCCTCATGCAGGAGCTCTATAAATTCTTACTTTCCTTGCCCTTTAAGTGATTAGCTAAATCATCAAACTTTCACTCATCCAAACACTAGATAAGTAGTTTAATCAACACAGTTAAAATTATACATCTGCTACATGGTAGGCTCTATAAGATAATGAATGGAAAGTTAAATATGAATAGGAAAATATCCCTGTCAAAAGGAGCTCATTATTTCTAGTCTATTTAAACAGACACAAAAATAAAAATTTAGCAAGTGAAATGTTACACATAAAGCACATTGTGTATTAAATGGTAGCAATTTTGACAGTTTGGGACAAAAAATTCCAGACATTTCCAAACCACTAGTTATACAATAAATTTCTGGAAATATTCCAGTCTCAATTGGGAAAGATCACCTTCCACAGTCCTCTATTCTTGACATAGTGATGTTACTGATATTGACTATACTCTAGAATTACTACCTAAAATGTAGGTTTAGCACACCTTGGCCTTGCCCTTTTTCCTTCACAATTCTTCCTTCTGTACATTCCATCTGACTTTCCTCCCTTGATTCCTAGCACCACCCTTTTTCGCTTCTTCATGATTAGGTTGTTACTTTTTCTTTCACTTGGCCCCTTACCCATTCCTTTTTTCAACAGTCTTTTCTCAGTCTCTCACAAAATCCAAAATCTTTGGAACTATCATGCAATCTTCCCTTAATGAGATATTCTACCATGGCCGATGGACGCAGGAACAGATAGACACAAGTGGGAACTGAAAGGATAAATTTGCATGGTTATTATGGCAATACTGATGACATGTAACGAAGACAATCAGTTCCATTCTGTATGCATATAATGTGGAATTCTGAAGTGGATCTCAACCTGTACAACTGAGATGCATCTTCATTTTATCGTGCTTCGAGAAATCAATTAACAAGGTATCAGCATGTGTCTGTACCAGACTAACATTGGTAACAGTATTGCAGGGAAAATTGTTGACTGAGAGGGATCCCTTGAATTGGCCTTGCCAATATTAAGAGTACTACTTTCCCTTCCCTTCGTATATAGCACTTTTACTAAAAATCAATGCTCTCTTTCTTCATTTCCAAACTTAATTGTGCCTTTCAGTGCCATGCAAAAGCCACCTGCTATCTCTGGTATTCCTTTTTCAAATTCAATCTTCATTTCTCTTCATGGACAACACAATCTTTTGGTTTTTCACTCAAAGACTTTAGCCACTGTTGACAATCTCCTGTTTTGGATCCTTCTTATTAACTCAACACCTAAATGCTAGAACATAAAAGGCACAATCTTCAGGTGAATATATTCCTATTCCTACATATACTCCATGTCTAGATCTCATCCTTCCCCATGGCCATAATTAAGTCTTGTATTCATTAATCCAAAGTAATATCTCAATCCCCAATTTCCCCCTAAGCCCCAGAATCCCATATACACCTAAAAAACCAATACCTTCATTGGTTAATGCCTTAATCTATGGGTTTAATATGAATATAAAACTGGTAAAACATACCTCTTTCTTATCATGCATTCTAAGAAGCCCAGCCTTCCTTAGAATAGTAAATTGTACCATCATTCATTCAGCTGCTGAGGCCCTGATCTTATTTGTCCTATTTGAATCCTCTTTTCTTCTCACCCAGAAACATTCAATACTTTATCAAGTAGGACTGACAATACTTTCAAAATACTATACCCTAAATCTCAGAACTTCTTAACACTTCGATGTCAACAAACCTAGCACACCACCTTTCACATGATTATTGAAATAGCCATGTAATCTGCCTTACTTCCATTTTTTACCCAGTGATCTTTATCCTACCTAATTTCCTTGAATATACAAAAATATAGAAAACAAGTACTGTAGAAATTGACATTTGGAAAGCTTGAAAAACCAAAGCAGTTGGCATGTTAATTATTAATAAAATACAGCCATTGAACAGTGCAATGATTCTTGCCTCAAGCAGTGAGAACATTCTACCTTGAAAAATGCTGAATGAGGTATTATGGGAAGGAAGAAATTTTTACGGTCTATAATTCTTGATAATAAATAGCAATTTTAGAGTTTAATTATCTTATGGCAAATTTAAAATAAAGATTAGAGGATTTGTTTTATAATCTCATATGATGAACTAGGCAGAATATGGCAGAGAACATTCCCAATGGTCAAATAAATGTTGAGGCAGCATTTTTAACCAGTTGTATAGTTTTGCCTTGGAATTAACTTAGTGTCCTGTCTTAGTTAAACCAAATATCAAAAGAGTCACAGTCCTGGATTTTTGCAGAAATGATTTATCAGAGTAGTAAAACTCAAGAGATATGGGGAGAAATGAGGCTACAATCTTCTCCTTAAACTTTTCCTTGGTCTAACTCACTCTGCTCCATATGGGAGAAGAGGCTCCATCCTGATTAGAGAGATTCCAAGTAATTGCTGGGCCTTTTTTTTAATAAGGAGTCCCTGTGTTCTGTGGTCATCCATGTGTTTACTACTCTCCTTTGTATTTTCATTTTATGTTCATAGGCTACCTTGAAAGTGCCTTCCTTCATGAAAAAGACCCAGGCATGTTGCCCCCTTGCCTCCTTCTCCAAGAGAAGGGCATTCCATTTACTTTTTAAATGAGAGAGATTGAATTCTCTTTGGGACTACTCTACATTTCCTCCTGTATTAAAGTGTTTGGCAGAACAGTTTCTATTATCATTCCAGAGAATAATTAAACAGTAACATGCTTTCCTGTTGTGATTTCCCATTTATTTTTTTAAAATCTACCTTCATACCACAGAGATTTTAAGGGCTTGCTAGACTGAGGCTGAATCTATGAATTTGGTTAAAAAAAACTGTCTTAACATCAACACTAAAATAATAATCTTTCTCTATATATATATATGGCCTCATGGAAGAAAGCAGGATGTGTTTTAGCCAGGCAGATTTCACATTTTCCAAGATATCCTTGTTATATGTGAAAGTACCATATTTATATTAAAATGATGACAAACAATTGAAGACAGTCAGGGTCTGTCTGACCCTGTCTTCGACTGTTTCTCCTTTAGATGACAAGTTTCTTTACTGGTAATTCGTTTGCCTATTTATTTGCACATTCATTTAGTTCATACTTCATCTGTTTACAATCAGTAATTTTGGCTTCACTTCCATTTTCCCCCTTCAAGCATGTAAGGACAATATTTACTGAGCTGCCACTATAAGCCTGTTATCAGAGACTAAGTACAAAGTTAGAAACAGGGAGCAGGGGAATACTCATATCGCCATTTTGAGCCAAAGCCTGGGGTCATAACCATGCCTCTGTAAATACACTGCATGGGTTTACAATTCATAAACTGGTATGACATTTCCATTCCTGGGCTGCACCTCAGCAACAATGAGCCAGATTTTGAAACTCATCATATTCAGTATGATTAAGAACATTTCATCTATTCAACCAGGCCACTTTTCAAAACTCAGAGTATGTTTATTCTGGAAATCTTATTTAACTAGCATAAAATTTGCGATTATGATTAGTAGATGGCTTACAGTTCCCTGGTTACAGAGAATACAGAACAGAATTTAGGGACACACAGATTTTAGCCAATATAACCACTGTAGCAGTTGGTATCTCTATACACAGCAACACAGAGGGCTGGAGTTCATTCACCACCAATCTCGGATAGTATACAGGATTATGAAAACCTAATAAAGCAATAACAAACAAAAATAGGGAAGAACACTGGTGATTTACCATCAACATGGAATATCAATCTATAGTAAAACTGAACCCAGACTCCACTGCTATACATTGGTCAATTCAACAAAACTGTTGAACATCTTGCCAATAATGATGGTATTGTTACATTTCCTATTTGAAACTTATTACCAAAAACATGCCCTTCTCCCTCTACCATGTGAATGTATTTCATCAACTACCTCTTAAAGAGTTCTACATGCCACTCACATTCCACTCCCTAGTTTAGGCATAAACTTCATTAAACCTTTTAAATAACCCTTTCCCTTTTTTGTACTGTAGATCACCATCAAATTATTTCACACAGTATTTTCAGTTAGAAAATATTTTACACAAACTCCATTAAACTCTGGTTAAAGCAGAACACCAACTAATATACAAAACCAGTAATGGCGATTTTCAAAAATCACCACTGATTCCACTAAAAAATCACCTGTAATTGCTAAAACTATGGTGTAAAAGTTTGTTAATAGGATATTTACATGCTTTCAAATGACTTCCCTACAGAATATTTATTAATTACAAAGGAATGTTCACTTTAAAGTAAAGAAACCAAGTGATTACCAATTGAACCAAAGTTAATGTCACCAATAACAGAACAAAGTGACATCACTTGCCACCTGATGTGAATCACTGAGGTAGATACACATCAATTTGAAGTATTCCTATCAAAAATACATTAACTTAAACCTATTCATGAGGAAATATGAGAAGATTAAGAATTTGAGGAATCTTTTAACTATGAGTTATTACTTTTCAAGAATACCAAAGTCAGCAAAGACAAAGGATGAATGAGAAACTGTTCCAGGTTAAATGCGACTAAAGAATCATGACACTTGAATGCAATGCAAGATCTTTTTCTTGGTCCTAAAAAGGGGAGAAATTACAGAAAGAACTTTACTAGAACAACTGGTGAAATCTGACTATGGACTGTATATTAGTGTAATATATTTGTACTATTGATTTCCTGATTCAATTTTCAAAATTTCATGATTTTGAAAAATGTACCAAGGTTAATTTAAAAGGATGCTCAGGCTCTTAGAAAGTGAATGCTGAAGTATTTGGGATTATAGAGACATATCTGGAACTTACAAGTAATTCTTAAAATAAGAACAATAATTGGGCAGCAAGAGAGACAGTGAAAGAAAGCAGGGGAGAGAGATGGGGGAGGAGGGGAGAAAAGGTAAGAGAAAGAACACAACAACATAGGAAAAAATCTGGCTGATGAGTACATGGGGGTTCTCTACACGATCCTTGCAACTCTAAAATTCTTTCAAAAATAAAGTCAAAAAAATAAAAATAAATAAATAAACAGTCAAAAAATAAAAACTGGCATAAGGAATACTTAGGAAGTTTGTGAACCCCCAAGAAACACTACATTTAGAAGAGGTCGTTGGTCTCTACCTCTGACAACTCTTGTGATTAGAGGAAATGCAGACTATTGCTTTTTTAAAAAATAAAAATCACCCATCACTATCTGGTCTTTTTATCCATGGCCACTTACTGTTGATACTTAAGTTAAAAATACTATTTTCACCTATTAGATTGGCTAAAATCTTAAAGGAGTGATAATGTCCATCATGTACAAGTTTTTATGAAAATTAGCACTGCCATTACTCCATGCATGAGTGCTGCACTAGAAAACAATTCAGGAGCAATTTCACAATATCTAAATACTAAAATTAAAGTAGGCAGAATTGATGATCCAAAGAATTAGGAGACCAATTTTATATATATAAAATTACATACATTACAGTATTATATGCAACAACAAAAGCAAATAGTTAACCCAAATTTCCAAATAGAGAAATGGATAAACCCATTATAATATGTACTTATACAGCTAATAAAAAGTCTGCAGATAAGCTATATTTCTTGGTTTGGAAAATGTCTGCAAAATATTAAAGAAAAAAATAAAGTTGCAAAACAACAAATATCATAATGGTGGCATATTTGTAAAATAAATTCAACATAAATTTATATAAGCTTAGACAAATTATTGACCACTATATCACAAGTTAACTCTTCTCACCCCTAGAAAGTAGGAATCGAAGATGAAGGATGAATGACTACAGTTCACTTTAAGTTGTTTAATGACCCTTCATTCTTGGTGGCCCCATTTCAATGCACTAGGTATCAGGTTTGTCTAGTGAGACAGGTTAGGCAATGCAGTTAGTATTTCCCTGATGACAGTGCATCTCACGTTCCAGAAGTAGACAAAACTTCCATTAAATAGCCATCTATATTAAGCCCACTTATGTTAAACAGAAAACAAGTGAAAATCAGGGTAACGTGGATTAAAAGGAAAACCTCAGGAGTTCTTTTATGCTAATCCCAAAGATGAAAATGCCAGTGTAGCCAAGAACATTATGGAACCATTTTCCTACAAGATTGCATTATCATGGCTCAAAATGTCAATGCAAGTGTTTGGCTCTCCTTTACCCACCAGAGTTGTGATGGCATTCAGACCTTAAATTCATGTATGGGGAAGATGAAAACTACAATCAGACTCAGATCCTGTTCTAGAATGAGACCTAGGTATGTTCAATAAATAGGAAAATTAGAGATGGTCTGTTGCAGGTAATGCAAATGTTTTAAGAGGATCTAGTTTAGCACCACTCTAAAAACTGTAGGCTCATGATTCAAATGAGAAACAAAATATCTTACAAAAGATACCAGAACTCACACATGGGAAGCACTGGGCTTGTGAAAAAGCCTGGCTATTACCTGAGGCATGACCAAGGCGTCCATGGGGTTACATTAATTACATTTATCAGACACAAATCTCACATTTGTAAAGTAAAACATGGATAACAAATGCAATGAGGTAAATACAACAATAAAAAACACAAGATATATTCAGAGCACAGAGACGTATGAACAACATTCCAAGCAATTACTTGTCAAAGGTACGCTACTTCTATTCCTGAGGACACATGTAAAATTTGTGCCCTTTGGGATACAAAGACACAATGAGCTTCCGAAAGGGGAGAATAATGACAGCATTTGGGTGATGCTGTGGATGGAACCACTGCAGATGATATCTATGATCCTCTTGTCCACATGTTCACCACCTGGGAGAGTACAGAAGGAGAGATTGCAAATGAAAATAAACAACAGGTTATCACATAGCCATGGTGCATGACAGACAGATAACATCTTTGAGTCAAGACTTTACTGGTACTCCATGGAAAACAACTCCCATGATCCTGACGCTAAGTATCGCTGGACTACAAAAACCAGGTATATGTACGAAAATGATGAAACCATAATTTTCCTTCCTCAGCCCATTTACTGTGACCTTGGTACCCATCTTCTATTCAAAATTATTTCCAGGCCATTCAATCACACATGCATTCTTTGAAACACCATTTCCTATGTAACTTCTTAGTGCTAATTTATAGACTAGTTCAGGGTTAAAAATAAAATAAAAAGACAATGGCACAAGCAAACGGTAATAATATGCTCTATAAATTCAACACTATTTCATGGAAATCTTTTCCAAATCAAAACCCATTATCAACAATATCCACATTCTCCCTGTTTGTGTGACTTCTGATGGTCATAACTGGGAGAAAACTCTTTGTATTTCAACTTGTGGCTTCATTGTTTTTCACTAACAAGAGACAATTCAAAAATCTGGGGTTAAACGCATCACACAGGCCACATAACAGTTGTGATGAAAAAGAAATATAGGGTCAAATAACTCAAACAATAATCTAATCCATCATCAATATAACCAAATGCCTATCTTAAAAATAAGAATATAGGCCTTAATGCTCTTACCTACAGCCCAAATCTCTTTGGTCCTTCGATTATGAAAGACACGTATGAAAGAAAGAAAAGAAGGAAAGAAATGCAGAGAGGGAGGGAGAGAAGGAGGAAGAAAAAAGAAAAGCTTGAAAATATTTCACTCATCAAGTGAAAGGGTGTTAAGAAGCTCCTTCCATCACACTAATCTTGGAATATTCCTTACCTCCTCCTGTCTACCCACCTTACCTACCCACTGATAACGTCAGTAATACCATAATTCACACATCTGGGAACAGAATTCAACCTCTTGCTATCATTAAGACCCGCATTATCTGTAGCAAATTCTACTTTCTAATCGCTTTGCTTCCCGGTATCTTTTCATACCCCTTACAACTTTTTTCCACCTGTCTGACATCCTTCCTTGTCTCCCTCTATCCAGCTACCATTAATGCATTTATTCCAAAACATTTAATACTTAAATAAACATAAAACTTACTAAATGTACAGAGATTATAGTCTCTGTCTAGACAATACCAAATTCTATGGTGAGAGGAGACAGAAGTACTAAATTGAAATCTATATGATTTATGCACCAATACTGTATCAAAATTTAAGAGCATTTTCATCTCTTCTACTACATCTAATTGACAATCCCTCCACAATTTGACAAACTTATGTTTTTTTATGGAATTCATGGTTTTGGATTTTAAAACATTACAAGCTAGATTTCACACTAAACTGATCAAAAAAAATGAACAAAAAGTACACCGGTATTATCGATTCTTACCAGCACTTTTGAAGAATAAAATCCACAGAAATGATAAACAGCTACAAATATTTGGACTGATTACAGAAATTTCAGGTAGTAACCCATCTAAAAGGTCTC
Source organism: Hippopotamus amphibius kiboko (assembly GCF_030028045.1). Classification (NCBI taxonomy): domain Eukaryota; kingdom Metazoa; phylum Chordata; class Mammalia; order Artiodactyla; family Hippopotamidae; genus Hippopotamus; species Hippopotamus amphibius. The sequence goes on along the minus strand of NC_080187.1, from coordinate 220,867,759 downwards.
ACTTCTTAAGTTGATAACACCTCAGTTAAAACCATGGGAAATATGGGAAAATTGTGAAATATACCATGACCAACATAAAATACAGAAGGTAAAGTTGGCTCTTTGATCAACTCCCTAAAAGTCTCCAACTTATTAAAATGCAAAAAAATTATTAGAGAAAAATACTATTGTGAACTCACTATAGTTGGATTTTGGTTTCTTTCTTTTTTTGTTTTTTGTTTTTTTTCTTATTTATAATCACAATAATTTATCTGAATACAATCACTAAACTTTTATAATTTTATAACAAATTAGCCTATGTTCCTTAATAGTAATTTCACCTATTCACTCAATTTTAAATATGTGATTTTATTATTGTATCAGTTTATTTTTCCAATGATGAAATTCTTGTAACATCCCTTCTTGAATCAATCCACCCATGTATCAATCCATTTAGCAGGCCACCCTGAAACCATCAGTGATGCTGCTATCCATTCATGCACTCAATCTATCTACATGCATTGATCCCTACATTCATCAATTATTCTAGCCAGACATACTTGCATCTGACAATCTAAACACCCATATGATCCATGCATCCAACATTCCATTCTGGAATCCACTCAAATTCTAATGTCTAGGTATCTAACTATCTACACATTCAATGACTATTAAGCCCTTCAATCCATATATACAACTGTTCGTTTCTAAAACACTGATTCTTCCATCCAGCCATCCACTCATATGTACTCTAGTTTCCATCTGGTTTTATATTCAGCAAATTTTGTATTCATTCATCCATTACTGTATCCTAAATTCCATAAATAGATTCTTGCATCCCACCTCTCCCAGGCTTCTTTCTTTCTAAATATCCAATCTTGCATTCTTTCACCCACTAATTCTTAAATTCACATAAGCTTATGTAGAAAATCTCATTATTAGAGCCTTCCTTCCATCTATCCACTCCTACAAGCAACTTTTAAACCATCAATCCAACTCTCCATTCTATGCATTCATTCACCAATCCTTGAATTCTTGTCTGCAATTTATCCATCTGCATTAATCAAAGTCAAAGCAACCTTAAAGTCTCACTGGCTTAACAAAATAGTTACTTTCCATTCACGAAAAGACCTCTACTCCATGTTACAGCTTATTGTTCCAGGATATTCTCCTTTTGTGGCACCTCTGCTTCAACACTTGATTCTATGATCAAAACAGGTAAGAGATGAAGGAGAATCACATGCAACCTACTAAAGTCTTCTGCCCATGACACATTTCTGGCATGTTACATTTTTTTAAACAGTGAATTAGAGTTTTATTATGGTTGACTGGAAGAGATTTTCACAAGGCATTGTTGGGTGAGAAGAGCATGATGCAACATGTATGTAATAAGAACCAAGTCATATAACAAGCACAAAATGCTTGTGTATATCCACAATTATAATTGGAGATTTCCACAGCCCCCTCTGAGCAATTGATAGGCTACTATGCTGAAAATCAGTGAGGATATACGAAACTGAACAACATTGGCAACCAACAGGATCTAGCAGACATCCATAGCTCCATGAAGCCACAGCTGATGTTCCCAAGGAACATCTACCCAGACCACAGCTCAAGCCATAAAACAAGCAAATCTAACCAAATTTAAAATAATTGAAATCAAACAGAATGTATTCTCTGACAATGGATTCAAACGAGAAATCAATAAGGAAAGACAAAAGGAAAATATCCAAACACTTGGAAAATAAATACTGGCATGCTACATTTTAGAGTCTGTTATACTGTCCAAGAAGCTTTCTCTCTCAGAGCAGAGAAAGCTGTGCAGCAACCCTGGAGGGTATTTTTTACATTGCCTATCTTAGGAATAATTAAGCAGGATAATAGGTGAGCAACAATGTGCCAGAGGCCTAGACAGGGCCAGGAAGAACAAAGGACAAGTGAATATCTCTCAAGACTTACTTAAATATTCTCCACCCTCAAGACCAAGGGTGTTCACAGTATCTTACCAGTGCAATTGTAAAATTTCTAAGGAAGAGTGATTATTATGTGTCTCACATTCAACACCTTGCATTTTATAGTTTTTATTGCAGTTGCCTTGTCCTTGCTCCATAACTGTACACTTGGAAGCAAGTTACTAATAACTTTTTTAAGTTCATATATCTCTGGGCCAAAAGTAGACACAATGGAGATCTCACACACCTGTCTGTATGCAGGATTACTGCAAATCACCTCCTTATCTCCATAAATAGTAAGATAGAGCATGCTACTGTCTTCAACTTTCAAGCAAAAAAAAAGTCAAAAATAACACATTCACAAATTGTTTGAAAGCTCTAAGTAAAGGTAACAAATGGAAACAAAATGAAACATTTTGTAAAATGGAGGAAGGAAACACAAAAAGGTAAATAAAAAGCATTTAAAAGGTAGGGCTTCCTAGGTGTCACCGTGGTTAAGAATCCGCCTGCCAATGCAAGGGACACAGGTTCGATGCCTGCTCCAGGAAGATCCCACATGCCGCAGAGCAACTAAGCCCATGCTCCACAACTACTGAGGCTGCGCTTTAGAGCCCATGAGCCACAACTATTGAGCCTATGTGCTGCAACTACTGAAGCCCATGTGTCTAGAGCCTGTGCTCCGCAACAAGAGAAGCCACAGCAATGAGGAGCCTGCACACCACAATGAAGAGTAGCCCCCACTCACCGCAACTAAAGAAAGCCCAACACAGCCAATAAAATTAATTAATTAATTTTAAAAAAAGAAATTTTTAAAAAAGCATTTAAAAAGTAAATAAAAGCCACGTATTATTTGCTATACATATATGATAAAATAAAAATGAATTTTATAAAGGCTAAGAGAAAAATATTCTAACTACAAGGTATACAAGTGAATTCTATAAATTGAATATGAATTTGAATAGTCAGAACTATCCTTTGTCTATATGTACACATGGGTTTCCTAATTATAATACTAGCATTATTATACTAGCAATGCAACTGTTAAATACTCAAGTTTATGTTCAGTTCTTTATGTCTTTAGACTACAGTACATGAATTTACACTAATCATCATTGGAGACTGATAGGACATCAAATTCAGTATTCTATAACTGATAATTTAATGGAAAGAATCAAGGATTCATCTTGTGTTTTCATTTTTTTAGCTCTTTATTGGAATATAATTGCCTTACACTGTTGTGACAGTTTTTGCTGTACAACAAAGTGAATCAGCTGCATCAATACATATATCCCCATAATCCCTCCCTCCCGTGACTCCTTCCCACCCACTAAATCCCATCCCAGCCCTCTAACTCTTCACCAGTCATCGAGTTGATCTCCCTGTGTTATGTGGCAGCTTCCGAACTAGCTATCTATTTTACATTTGGTAGTGTATACCTCAATGTTACTGTCTCACTTCATCCCAGCTTCCCTGTTGCCCCCCACCCCATGTCCTCAAGTCCATTCTCTATATCTCCATCTTTATTCTTGCCTTGTCACTGGATTCATCAGTACCAATTTTTTGTTTGTTTGTTTTTTAGATTCCATATATGTGAGTTAGCACACAGTATTTGTTTTTCTCTTTCTGGCTTACTTCACTCCGTATGACAGACTCTAGGTCCATCCACCTCATTACAAACATTGGAAGAATCAACACTGTGAAAGTAAGTATACTACCCAAAGCAATATACAGATTCAATGCAATCCCTATCAAATTACTAATGGCATTTTTCACAGAGCTAAAACAATAAATTTTACAATTTGTATGGAAACATAAAAGATGCCAAACAGCCAAAGCAATCTTGAGAAGGAAAAATGGAGCTGGAGGAATCAGGCTCCCTGACTTCAAACTATATTACAAGGCTACAGTGATTAAGACAGTACGATACTGGCACAAAAACAGAAATACATATCAATGGAACAGAATAGAGAGCCCAGAGATAAACCCACGCATATATGGGCAACTTATCTTTGACAAAGGAGGCAAGAATATACAATGGAGAAAAGATAGGCTTTTCAATAAGTGGAGCTGGGAAAATTGGACAGCTACATGTAAAAGAATGAAATTAGAACACTTCCTAATACCATATACAAAAATAACTCAAAATGGATTAAAGACCTAAATGTAAGGCCAGACACTGTAAAACTTTTAGAGGAAGAGAGGCAGAACACTATGATATAAATCAAAGCAAGGGGGGGAGTCAAGGAAGGGAGGGAATACGGGGATATGTGTATAAAAACAGATGATTGAACTTCGTGTACCCCCAAAAAATTAATTAAAAAAAATCAAAGCAAGATCCTTTTTGACCCACCTCCTAGAATAATGGAAATAAAATAAAAATAAGTTGTTCTCATTTGAATTAAGAATTTAATTTAACACAGTTGTGGAAAGTTCCTATTTAAATTAAGAAATTATTTATTTAGAGCAAATGTGCAACTAATAATGAAATAATGAATAGAGGCCATGATTTTTTAAGTGAAAAGTTGATGCCAAAATTAAATATTGAATGATTTTTGACACCATAGAAAGATAAACATTATGATATGATAATGTCCCTATAATTATGATGTGATACAGTTAGAAACATTCCTAAAATAAATGATTAAAGAATGAATAAAACCAGTATGATAAGGCATTTAAAAACTGAATACCATGGAAAATTGAGGAAAGTATCAAATACCACAATAGGTACAACATCTATCATGTCCAGAATATAGAAATGCAAAAGTTTTAAAAGGAAAACAGCTTGATTTCCTCCAAAGGGAAATGACGTGAAAAAAATTAAAAACAAAGGGCTGCTGTAGAACCATAGATTACAAACCAAAGGGGATGGGATGCTTAATTCTCTTACTGCTGAGTTAAACACTACAACTATTTTAAAAACACATAAAAGAAGTTTAAATAAGAATTTTTAATTAAGAGATATTTCATAGGAGGGAGTACGTACACCACTGTGATATACTATATGGAATGATTACATTTTATATTTTTCAAGAGGCAGCATGATAGTATGTCTTAAAAAGACTGGTGTCCCCACATCTTGAAGTAACAAAATACATTCAGAAGAAGCAAAGGAAGACTAGATTTTAGTTGTTATTTCTTGAATGAGAAGATGGAAAAATGGATGCATTATCAGATTCTATTTGGGACATAGTTTAAGACATTCCATGAGCCAAAAGCTCATGGAAAATTGAGAGCATCGTCAAATATTCTACATCAAATGAAATAAAAAATGTCAGGAAATCAACAGCAAGTCAATTTAATAAAACTAAAATGATCTCCAATAGAAGGGCAGAGATACAGATCTCTAACAAGCTTACACTTAACCATGGTAACAATTACTTCTAGAACTCTACACTGAAAAATATGCATCTTTCCTAGCACCCCTAACACAGTTAAAATATAGGCATACTTTTGTTATGATCTATACAAACTTATTTATATAGTCTATAAATACATACAAATACATATACATAGGAAAAAGAATATATGAGATAGAGACAGAGATAGAAAAAATCTCAAGGTAGAAAAAACCTTAACCAATTAGCTCACCAAAATGCATTCACTACACAAAAAAATAGTGGGTAAAATCATTAATAATATAACAAACATGAAAATTAAATTCCTCCCAAATGAAATAAACTACAAAATATCAAATCTTGAAGGTATTTAACACACAAAAAAGCAAGCGAAATGTCCTGTACTAAAATAAAGAGATTAAAATATTAATAATAAGTAAATTTGCCAAAACTAAGATAAAAGTGGCCTAGATAAAAATGCATGGTCCCAGCTTGAATTCAGATTTCTTCCAACTGTCATAGATATCTTTGGATAGACTAACAAATTTACATAAGGATTTATTTTAAAATACATTAAGGGATTCTAGTTAATAATACTAGAGATATGATATCAGTTATTTAAAAACATGATGTGTACACATACAAATTTGGGACTGAAATATCATTGTCTTTCAATGATATTTTTAATTTTCAAAATACAGTTGCTACATACATGAAAGTTTATTACACTCTCATCTGTCTTTGAAATTTTTCATAACAAAAAGAAAAACAAAAGCTAAACATGGAATTACCATGACTCCTAGCAATTTTACTCCTGAGTATATACCCAAAGGATATGAAAAGAGACTCAGACATTTGTATACCAATGTTCATAGTGTGATTGTTCAATGTGGATTGCCACTAGCCATATTATTCAAAGCCAAAAAGTGGAAACACCCAAATATTCATCAACATATAAAATGTGCGGCTTTCCTGGTGGTGCAGTGGTTAAGAATCTGTCTGCCAATGCATGGGACACGGGTTCCACCCCTGGTCCGGGAAGATCCCACATGACGTGAAGCAACTAAGCCCATGTGCCACAACTATTGAGCCTGTGCTCTACAGCCTGCGAGCCACAACTATTGAGCCCACGTGCCACAACTGCTGAAGCCTGTGCTACTAGAGCCTGTGCTCTGCAACAACAGAAGTCACCGCAGTGAGAAGCCTGCACACCGCAACAAAGAGTAGCCCCCGCTCTCCGCAATTAGAGAAAGCCTGCGTGAAGCAACGAAGACCCAACACAGCCAATAAATAAATTAATTAAAAATATAAAATGTGGTAAATACACAGAATATTATTCAGTCATAAAGAGAAAAATGAAGTACTGATACACATCTTGCTTTCTAAACACTATTTCACATAAGGAACCAGGGATCTTAGGAAAAATGGATGGAGCAAGGTAAGAACAAAATGAACCTGGACACTATTACATGGCCAGAAAATAAGTGCTCAAGAAGAGATAAGGACACTATGAAAAGACACGGAGGCCAAGTGTGGGATAAGTTAAGGAAAGAACCTCAGTAATGTAGTGGATATCCATATTTGTCCACAGGATAAAGAAAATATCCATGAGTCTACACTGAAATGAATATTTGAAAAACTGAATGGGGGAGAATGGACAACTCCAAATAATTGGACAACTCCAATTAATAAAATGTAAGATTGACAGAATTTTTTTAACATCATGATTTGACAGGAAACCTAAACCCAAAATTAGTATATAAGAACCAGTACTTGCAGTATCTTTCCCAAAAGATACTTATTAATTACAATACTAAGTAAGCAAAGTAACATCACTGGTCATAAGGCACTATCAACACTATGTGATCCCTAGTGATGAACTGAGAACTACATCATTTCTGTAGTATTTTTACTAAAAGAATATAACCTCAAACTCAAAGAAAAAAAACAAACAAACCCATACTGAGAGACATGTATGGTTAAGATATTTTGTAGAATCTTCAAGTGTCAAAATCACGAAAATCAAAGGAAACTGGGCAACCGTCCCAAAGAGGAGATTAAGTAGACTTTGACAACTATATGCAACGTCGGATCCCACTTTGGATGTATAAAACAATCAGTTAATAGTAGTTAGTACATCAACAGAAATCTGTTTTAGATAAGTGTATCCTGCATATGAAACATGTTAATATACGCTGGAAAATATTGAAAACCTGAATGAACAACAGCAAAACAAACAAAAAAAAACAAAAAAAAACTATGTACTACTTTTGAAATATTTTTGTAGGTATAAAGTTATATGAAAATAGAATTAAAAATGAAGTAATGCTAGTATTTTTTAATTGCTTCCAATCTATATG